>NC_044551.1:86492863-86496001 GCF_007565055.1 Rhinopithecus roxellana
CCCTTCTTGAGAGTTTGCTAACTCTGTTATCTTGTGTTCTGCAAAGTGATATTTGGGAGCTCATTGTGGGCTATGGTGAAAAAGGAAATAACCTCAGATCAAAACTGGAAAGAAGCCTTCTGAGAAACTGCATTTCGATGTGTGAATGCAACTCACAGAGTTACACGTTTGTCTTCAGTGTTCAGTTTGCTAACACAGTTTTCTGGAAATCTGCAATGGGATACTTCTGAACGTAATGAAGCTTACGGTGACAAAGGAAGTATCCTCAGATGAAAACTAGAAGAAAGCTTTGTTAGAAACTTCTTGGTGATGTGTGAATTCATCTCTCAGAGTTACACTTATGTTTCATGCAGCAGTCCACTATCAGTGTTTTTGAGGAACCTGAGGAGGACTTCTTTGAATCGCATTGAGGCCTGCGGTGATAAAGGAAATATCATCAGTTCAAATCGTGAAAGAAGCTTTCTGAGAAACTTCTTTCTGCTCTCTGAATTCCTCTCCCAGAGTTACTGCTTAGTTCTCAGGAAGCAGTTTGCTAACACTCTTTTCGTGGAATCTGCAAAGTGAGATTTGGGAGCCCATAGGGGCCCATGGTGAAAAAGGATATATCTTCAGATAATAACTAGAGAGAAGCTTACTGAGAGATTGCTTTCTGATGTGTGACTTCATCACACAGAGTTCCACCCTTCCCTTCTTGGAACAGTTTGCTAACTCTGTTATCTTGTGTTCTGCAAAGTGATATTTGGGAGCTCATTGTGGGCTATGGTGAAAAAGGAAATAACCTCAGATCAAAACTGGAAAGAAGCCTTCTGAGAAACTGCATTTCGATGTGTGAATGCAACTCACAGAGTTACACGTTTGTCTTCAGTGTTCAGTTTGCTAACACAGTTTTCTGGAAATCTGCAATGGGATACTTCTGAACGTAATGAAGCTTACGGTGACAAAGGAAGTATCCTCAGATGAAAACTAGAAAGAAGCTTTGTTAGAAACTTCTTGGTGATGTGTGAATTCATCTCTCAGAGTTACACTTATGTTTCATGCAGCAGTCCACTATCAGTGTTTTTGAGGAACCTGAGGAGGACTTCTTTGAATCGCATTGAGGCCTGCGGTGATAAAGGAAATATCATCAGTTCAAATCGTGAAAGAAGCTTTCTGAGAAACTTCTTTCTGCTCTCTGAATTCCTCTCCCAGAGTTACTGCTTAGTTCTCAGGAAGCAGTTTGCTAACACTCTTTTCGTGGAATCTGCAAAGTGATATTTGGGAGCCCATAGGGGCCCATGGTGAAAAAGGATATATCTTCAGATAATAACTAGAGAGAAGCTTACTGAGAGATTGCTTTCTGATGTGTGACTTCATCACACAGAGTTCCACCCTTCCCTTGTGGAACAGTTTGCTAACTCTGTTATCATGTGTTCTGCAAAGTGATATTTGAGAGCTAATTGTGGGTTATGGTGAAAAAGGAAATAACCTCAGATCAAAACTGGAAAGAAGCCTTCTGAGAAGCTGCATTTCGATGTGTGAATGCAACTCACAGAGTTACACGTTTGTCTTCAGTGTTCAGTTTGCTAACACAGTTTTCTGGAAATCTGCAATGGGATACTTCTGAACGTAATGAAGCTTACGGTGACAAAGGAAGTATCCTCAGATGAAAACTAGAAGAGAAGCTTTTTTAGAAACGTCTTGGTGATGTGCGAATTCATCTCTCAGAGTTACACTTATGTTTCATGCAGCAGGCCACTATCAGTGTTTTTGAGGAACCTGAGGAGGAATTCTTTGAATCGCATTGAGGCCTGCGGTGATAAAGGAAATATCATCAGTTCAAATCGTGAAAGAAGCTTTCTGAGAAACTTCTTTCTGCTCTCTGAATTCCTCTCCCAGAGTTACTGCTTAGTTCTCAGGAAGCAGTTTGCTAACACTCTTTTCGTGGAATCTGCAAAGTGATATTTGGGAGCCCATAGGGGCCCATGGTGAAAAAGGATATATCTTCAGATAATAACTAGAGAGAAGCTTACTGAGAGATTGCTTTCTGATGTGTGACTTCATCACACAGAGTTCCACCCTTCCCTTCTTGGAACAGTTTGCTAACTCTGTTATCTTGTGTTCTGCAAAGTGATATTTGGGAGCTCATTGTGGGCTATGGTGAAAAAGGAAATAACCTCAGATCAAAACTGGAAAGAAGCCTTCTGAGAAACTGCATTTCGATGTGTGAATGCAACTCACAGAGTTACACGTTTGTCTTCAGTGTTCAGTTTGCTAACACAGTTTTCTGGAAATCTGCAATGGGATACTTCTGAACGTAATGAAGCTTACGGTGACAAAGGAAGTATCCTCAGATGAAAACTAGAAAGAAGCTTTGTTAGAAACTTCTTGGTGATGTGTGAATTCATCTCTCAGAGTTACACTTATGTTTCATGCAGCAGTCCACTATCAGTGTTTTTGAGGAACCTGAGGAGGACTTCTTTGAATCGCATTGAGGCCTGCGGTGATAAAGGAAATATCATCAGTTCAAATCGTGAAAGAAGCTTTCTGAGAAACTTCTTTCTGCTCTCTGAATTCCTCTCCCAGAGTTACTGCTTAGTTCTCAGGAAGCAGTTTGCTAACACTCTTTTCGTGGAATCTGCAAAGTGAGATTTGGGAGCCCATAGGGGCCCATGGTGAAAAAGGATATATCTTCAGATAATAACTAGAGAGAAGCTTACTGAGAGATTGCTTTCTGATGTGTGACTTCATCACACAGAGTTCCACCCTTCCCTTCTTGGAACAGTTTGCTAACTCTGTTATCTTGTGTTCTGCAAAGTGATATTTGGGAGCTCATTGTGGGCTATGGTGAAAAAGGAAATAACCTCAGATCAAAACTGGAAAGAAGCCTTCTGAGAAACTGCATTTCGATGTGTGAATGCAACTCACAGAGTTACACGTTTGTCTTCAGTGTTCAGTTTGCTAACACAGTTTTCTGGAAATCTGCAATGGGATACTTCTGAACGTAATGAAGCTTACGGTGACAAAGGAAGTATCCTCAGATGAAAACTAGAAAGAAGCTTTGTTAGAAACTTCTTGGTGATGTGTGAATTCATCTCTCAGAGTTACACTTATGTTTCATGCAGCAGTCCACTATCAGTGTTTTTGAGGAACCTGAGGAGG
>NC_044551.1:87126101-87248601 GCF_007565055.1 Rhinopithecus roxellana
CTTTGGATCCGCACATTCACCCTGAATCAGATGGAAGCATTTTATTAATTTCTAAACAAAAATTTTAAGGGTGAGTGGTTTTACCCTGTCTGGCTGGTACATAGGCAAATAGATGAAATCTAAGCATGAAGAGGTTTTGTGGTGTGTGCATTAGCATAACTTGTCCTGCAGACGCAGCCTCTGCGATCCTGTCGCCTAGTACTGAGTAAAGGGAGTCTTCATCCTACCAGACGGATGCCCGGTTAGCATCCTTGGTCTCCCTAAGAGTTCATTTCTACGTATATTTGCATCTTTCTTTGGTGAGAATCCTTTTTTGAAGCTTCCCCGACTGTTTTCCCTTCTTCCCTGACACCCAGGCTCATACATTGTTTTCTGACAACCCCTTTGCTACTTTTGTTAACAGGTTCCTGTCTCTCGTAAAACATTACGTCACAGCATTCCTATGCCATTATTCTATACATGAATTAGCACTTATTTTGCCTGAGTGAATGACGTTTGGAACTTTTTGTTTTGTTTTGCTGTGCTGTGTGTGTGTGTGTGTGCGTGTGTGCATGTGTGTGTGCATGTGTGTGTGTGCATGTGTGCATGTGTGTGTGCATGTGTGTGCGTGTGTGTGCATGTGTGTGCGTGTGTGACTGTGTGCATGTGTGTGCGTGTGTGCGTGTGTGTGCATGTGTGTGAGTGTGTGTACATGTGTGTGCATGTGTGTGAGTGTGTCTACAGGGTGTGTGTCCCTTTGTGTGGGGTAGGTGCACACACATATATAGAAGCAAGGTCATGCCCCCGATGGTCTCAACGGCTTTGTTAGATATCTGCCATCGTGGCTGCTTGATTTCCGGAGAAATCAATCTAAAGAGCTGGGGGTCCCGCAGTGTGATTTCCTGGGACTGACTTCCTGGAGGGGCTACTGTGGAATGTGAGGGGCTGGCAGGCGTGGCCCTCCCTGGCCTTGGCCATTGTCTTTCCAGAGAGGCATTCTGCCACTGCTCCCATCACTTGCGATGAGTCCCCTTTCCCAGAGTGGCGCACTCTCCAGTCCAGCAGCACAAAAGATTGCTTTGCTCAATCTTGAGCTTGGGTGCTCCCGGCACGAGCTCCGTGACGACCATTCTCAGCTGCTCCTCGTCCCCAGTAATTAGCCTGTCACGGCTGCTGCCTCTTGTGGCTTTGCCTGTGAGAGACATTTGACACAGCAGACATCAGAGGGATTTTTCAGGAGGCTCTTGTGGCGTCCGAATGGCTCTTAATTAACCACTTAGGTATCCGCCTTCACTCCCCTGCCTGGCACTTTCCAAATGGTAGGGGTTGCACTGTGGATCTAAACACCGGGGAAGCATGCTATCAAAAGATCTTGTAAATGAAGGCTTGTGTAAATTATTTTTAATGATTCCCTCCTGGCACATCATTATGTTTGTAGTTGCACACAGGCACTTCAGAGATGGCTCCTCTTCCGCGAGGTCAGCTGCAGGACCGCCGTAACTAGCTGCAGTCAGTAAATGGCTTATTAATTAGTGCCGTGATTTTACATTGCTAAGAGCTCTGATGTATGGAGCTGGAATTGTAATTGTGTAGGATCGAAATAATAAGCCATCTCAGGGCTCCTTATGCAAATTGGCATATTATAAAATCATTACCTATCTAAACACTGAGTTTTAATAAGAATTACAATGATGAATTTTATGATAATTGACACTCAAATTTTAATCTCTTGGATTTTTATCATTTTGGTGGTTAAAGTGTGTTTCTAATTAAATGTTGCTTAAAATGCAAAGGATTGTTTAACAATTCTATTCCGTTCTTCTAGTTCAAATCAGGTTATTCTCTTTGGTCATAGAAAATACGCCTTCTTAGTAATGGATACGTGACATTATGTAACACTTGTACAGAAAGATGTTTAATCATCACTTTTTTTATGAGTGTGGTTTTGATGACGATGCATTGTCGACCGTGAGACAAAGAACATTAAATGGTACTGGGCTTGACTCCACGGTAAGGGTGATACACCGTGAAGGAGCAAAGCCAATGGAAGTATTACATCTTCATAAGAGCTCATGCATTTGGGGCAAGGATTGGCTTTTTAAATAATTATGGCTTCAATAACAAATCTTGTATCTTCTAAAACCCATGAAATGCAATTTCATTTAAATGTATTGATTTTAAAATCACTTGCCAATATTGTGATTTATGTATGGCATCTGATAATAAATGATATCATAGTCGTTTCAAAAGCAAACTTTAATAAGCAAAGGAAGAAAAGTAAAGTTTTCTTTTTATTTGATCTAGAACAAATAACTGTGCGAGATATCATCATAAGACACAAACGACACCTCACTGAAATAGTCAGAAGGTTAATATATGCAATACCCCCACGATCTAAATAGAATTATGATGTTTTTTTGAGAACCGATACAATTTGTGCATGAGAGAAGTTGTTCTTTTTCCCTGTTTGTTGTGATGTTGCATTGATCTCAAAGAACGTAGGAAACCTGGCACGTAAATAATATCAGATTGAGAAAACTAAAAAACAAAGAAACCAAACACACACACAACTGGATTTTAAAAACAAAACAAAACAGTATTTAGAAAATCAGTGTTACATTTTTTTGAGAGGGATAGGTGCACATGTGGATCTTGATCATTTTATGAACATGTTACAGATTAAATAAAGGTATTTAACATGGGATACATTCCAGGTAAGCCTCAGTGGGACTCCAAGGGTCTGTCTCCGAAGCATGAAGGACTGGGTTCTGCCTCCCAATGGCCTGGAAGCCAAACTGTGTGAGGGCTGTAGAACCTTAGGATGCTGGAGCTGGGATGTGTGGGGACTCCCCTTGTGCCACTGTTCTGTTTACAAGTCACCTGCTCATCCACAGGAGAACTGGAAACGGGAAGCTCTCTGCATGTTTAGGGTGCTTCCTCCTTTCCCTCTACTTCTTTGTCCTCTAGGAAGTGACCAGGAGGACTCATGGTCTCACCCATGCCCCCTTCCCCATACCTAACTCTGTTTGGGGTGGTGTCCATCCCCAGAAATGCCCCACACTCCAAACCTCCTCCAATGTCCCGAGTGCGCCGCCACAACACCTGATCAACTCACTGGGGAGCCGCTGGGGGCTGCAGGGTCACCTGTGCAGGTGATGCATCTGTGCTTGAGCTTCCATGAAGACGTTTCAAATGCAAAGAAACAGCAAAACAGCAGCCTGGCTACCCCATTCTATCAATGCCCTGAGCCTTGCTCCACCTGCCTGTGCACATCTCAGGAACAGTCACCTGGGACACCTGTGTTTTGGCATGTGATTTTCCCAACCCTTCCATCAAGCAAACCTGCAGTGTGTGCAGAGAACCCCTGGAGGCAGCCGCATACCTCTCTCAGGATGCCTCTGCCTTCTTCCTGCAGCCTGGATTTACTGCCGCTTCCTTCTCTGTGGATTTTGCCTCCTTCTTTTGCAACCAGCCTGCACCTCCAGATGCTGCTGCCCCACGTCCCAGTCACACCCTCCTGCTGCTGGCAGGCTCCCCATGATTGCTTCTGTGCCCTCAGCCTGGAAACCGAACCCCCTTTGTCGGTGTTTTGACCTTCAACCTTGCCCACTGTTTCAGTTGCCAGGGAGATGGCTGTGACCCAAACCACATGCCCTGGTTCTCCCAGGTCTCCTATTTTGGAGGTTTGTGTCTAACAAATCACTGCAGGAGGGAGCCAGGTGCCTCCCCTGAGAGCTTTTCCTCAAGGCTTCCGGAGCCTTACAAAGGTCAAGCTTCCTGCTCTGGCCCTGCCCAGGACACAGTGAGACTGGGTGTAGAGACAGAAGCCACCAGGTGTGGGTATCTCCTCCCCTGCTCCCGTCTGTCCTCAGCAGGTGGATATGCAGGCTCTCGTGCTGTTGCTGGACCTGCGGCTGGCTCTGGCGGATGACGCCTTTCCTAAGCTGCTCTTCTAACGAAACAGTCCAGATTGTCTGTGAGACATCTAGGGTAGGACCAAGCTTTGGCCAAGCACAGAGCTGATGCCAGGGTGCTGTGTCCGAAGTGGTGTGCGCTCAGTTCCTCCCTCTTCTGGGATCCCCCCAGGCAGTCAAATCAGAGCCCTGCTCATTTTGGAACTAGGTCCCATATTGGGAAGACACTCAATCCACTGGGATGTGTTCCAAGGAAAAAACAAAATGCTTGGCTAATGGTCGTTTCAGCCAATCGGAAGCTCCCCAGCCTCAGGTGGCAGGAGGGCTGGAGGGTCCAGGTACGTGCAGCTTCTTCTGGAGGACTTCAGGCTCCGAACCCCCTCTCTTACCTCCACCAGCACAACAGTGCCTTCTTGTCCTCACCCCCGCATCCAAGCGTCCACCGTGGCAGTGGGGCATCAGAGCCCGACATCCCATCTCTATTAGTTTCTTTCATGGCTACAACAAAGTGGCACAAACCAGGCAGCTGAAACAACAGGAATTTATTCTCACAGTCCTGGAAGGCTGGAGTCTGAAATCCAGGTGTCCCAGGGCCACACTCCCTCCAAGGCCTCCAGGGGAGGAACCCTCCTGACTCTCTGGCTTCTGGCAGGGACCATTGACCCCAGCACTCTGGGACTTACAGGTTCATCCCTGCCCTCTCCGCCGCCACCTCCACCTAACATTCCCCCAGGCCTGTGCCCAAATCTCCCTCTTCTTACAAGGATACCATTCATTGGTTCAAGGCCCACCCTACTCCGGGATGATCTCATCTAAATGTAGCTGGTTACATCTGCAAAGGTCTTCTTTCCATTTGTACATGTTTTTGCTTTTATTATTTTTAATTGGCACGTAAAAAGTGTACATATTTATGCGATACAGTGTGACATTGCTCTACATGTATACAACATGTAATGATCAGCCAGGGTAATTAACATAGCCATCACCTCAAACAGTGATATTTCTTTGTACTGGGAGCATTCCCAATTCAATTCGATCTCTTCCAGTTGATTGAAAATGTACAGTCAGTTGCAAATGACAGTCACCCTGTAATTGTATATATTGAGCTGTATATATACAGCACTATATAGCTCTAGAACTGTGTCTCCTGTGGAGTTGGGTGTGTGCATTCGTTAACTACCTTCTGGCTAGAGGAGGCCATGTGCTGAGGTTGTGAGTGGATGAACGTTTTGGGAGACACCATTCAATGGTGATACTACCCCAGCCAAGGAAGGAGGAAAAGGGACAGGGGTGTTCCCGCCTGCTCTCTTCCTCCTTGTCCTTTTATGCAGAAACAGAGGCCTTTGCAGAAGTCCCTCCTGTCTCCATAGACACAAGTTTAATTTCTTTATTGGCTAAAATGGGTCCACTGCATGAGGTGGTTTTGTGCGGTGTCTCCCCAGACCCCTGGTGAGTATGGCATTGGAAGGCTGGATGGCGAACAGGATGACAGCTGCGGTGCCCTCACCTCACACCCTCAGGTCCGGAAGCCTCTGCCCCTGTGTGGACCTAGAGCGGTGAGGTCCTCTCAGAGAGCCCTGCATCCTGCAGCCTGTCACCTCTTTCTCCACCTTCTCCACCATCGCCTCCATCTAACCTCTGGTTGCCTCCATCTAACCTCCGGAGCAATTCTTGTGGGCAAGTTGAAGACAAAGTGAACCATGTGGTCGAGAAGTCTGACTGGCACAAATTGGCGTGGGGACATATAGCCCACAGTCCTTGGGACACCAGGCTCACAGCCCTGTCTCAGGAGCTGGCCTGGTCATCTTGCTGTTTTGGCCTCTGGGCTTGGGCTGGGTCGAGCTTTGCTCATTTTGCTCTAATCCCAACCTTAGCATGCTTCCCTCAGACTCTAACTTTTGTGTTCCTCATTCCTCCTGGAAATTCCTCACCAAAGCAAACCCCATTTCCTCCTTTTCCCTGTGAACATTAAGTGGGTGATGCAGGCCACACCAGCGTTGGTAAACGTCACCTAACTTTCAAAAGTGACATCAATGTAATAGAATGAGTGTGGTAGTTCCATGCCAGCCTCTGACTCTGTAGGCAGATAAATAGATCCAAAAAATTCTTGGATGTCATCAAAGCAAACTTCAGATTCTTGTTTAGTACATGATGGCACTTGGAATAACCTTCACAAACCGTTAACTAACCAACCAAATAAGAAGGCACTGCGTTCCTCACTCATCAACATATAGAATATAACTACTGACTACTCAGTAAAATTCTGTTTTACAGTCATGAGATAATTCCTGGGTAACAGAGTGGATGAGTTGGAAATGCTCACCGCCCCTCAGTCAAATTTTCTTTCTTTCTCATCCACAGGACTCTGACTGTGTGCCGGGAGCCCGGTGCATACCTCGTTCCAGCCTCCTTTGCAGCTCGATGTGGCTGCCTGGCTGATCCTGGCCAGTGAAATGCAAGAGCAGGTGTGCATGGGCTCCTCCAAAGCTGCCTAATGCCAGTGCCTTCACCAGGCAGCTCCCGCGAGCCCACTCACCTCTTCCTCCTGTGGTCTGGAATGTGAGTGTGCATTCCGGGGGCTGTCAGCCACCTTGGCCCAGGAGAGGACTTTGAGAAATGGAGTTCATGTGGGATGCAGAGGCCACAGAGTGAATGTTGAGTTCCTAGAAATTGCATTTAAGCATCAGGTCTGTAGTCTCTCTGCTAGTAATGGAATGCACTTTCGAGCCCAAACAACCTTTTCCCCTACATCCCTCCAGCACGCCAGGGTCCAGTGAGTCTGCGGGGTTGCACTGGTACGGCATTTGACTGATAGTCACATAGGGGACTTGGTGGGGACCCCTGGTGTGTGATGGAATGTGGGGAGGGAGGGCAGCTGGGCACGTTTTTCCTTTCTTCTGATAATAGGACTTCAGTTTGCCATGGTGGGTGTAGGCCCCTCCACATGCTCAGTCTTGGAGCTGACTGCTCCTCTTAGAGATCATCAGAGGTCCAGAAGTCGGGCTTGGCTCCCAATCCCCATGGCGACAGTGGGTCCAATGAAGGTCAGTCCCATGACTGGGGAGACCATGGCAAAGAGGCCTCGGTCTTGCAAACTGAATTGCAGCAGTGGTGCAGAGAAGAGTGGAAACCTGCTGGGGGGCAGCTCTTGGGTCCAGCTGTGCCTGAAGCCAGCTAGCCTTGGACTTCTCAGGTCTCTGGAGCAGTAAATTCCTCTTCTTCTAAACAGGTATGCATGCCCTAGGTTATTTTTTAACCATCACTCACAAACATGCTTTCTAATAAGAAGAGGTAACACAAGAACAGCCAGTTTGGGGCCAGGCCCCGAGGATGGGAGTGGCGTCTGACTTGAACAGGATTGTTCTTCTAGGCCTAGCATGGAGTCCAGTTCCTAGTATATGTGGTAGAAACTAGAAAATGGTTCCCCCCAAAAAATTTCAGACTGAATCCTTGGGAACAACTCATGTTGCTTTACATTACAAAACAGACTTTCTAGACAGGATTAAGTTTCAAATTCTGAGCTTGGGGGATCACTCTGGATTCCCTTCTGGGGTGCCTGCATGTTCTCACCTGCATCCTGATAGGAGGAAAGCGCAGAGGGATTTGGCTTTGACAGAAATTAAGAGGGCAGACACACAGAGGAGAGAACCAGGTGGCCATGAGAAAGAGGCTGGAGTGACGCGGTCACAAGCCAAAGAATGCTGGAGGCCACCAGGGCAGAAAGAGGCTGGGAGTGGTTTTGTTTCTGAGCCCAGCACCTTTTCAGAATGAATTTCAGTTTGTGATGATTCGCATGGCAGAGCATGCATACGTAGTGGCGGTTGCCTTCTGTTGAAGGGCCTTCTGTGGCGCTGACCATATGAAGAGGCCACTGCCCCAGCACCTTCCTTCCCTAGAGCCATCTGTCCACGTACTACTGGCAGCTCTGTCAGGGTATGCCCACAACATCTCAAATTCATTTCCCAGAAGCACGTCTTATCCTCTCTCCCCACATCGGAGCCTTTTACATCTTTCCCCACAGGGTGAATGTCAGGGACGTAAGGTCCCTTGAGCCACACACCTGCGACTTCCCTTCTACCTGCTCCTCTTTCCCACCCGCAAAGTCCAGCATCAGGTTCTTAGCTTTTTCCTCTTCAGTATCTCTTGACGCATTTTTTTCTTGACACCTCCCTGGCCCTCACCTTAGTTCAAGCTGCTCTGTCTCTCACCTGCGCAATGGCCTGGACTTCCAAACTGACAACGCTTCATGCGTGCTTCTTCTGCAGCCAAATGAGCAATACCCTGGGTCAAGTCACCCCCGGGCAAGGTGCTTCCCACGAAGAACAGTTCCAGGATCCATCAGCTCCTTCATGCTCTGGCCCCACCCTGCTAGCTCCCTGGGTGAACCTGCACCCAGCCATGCAGCTAGCAGGCGCTCTTCAGTGACTCGCCTGCTCCCTATGTTCCTCGTGGATCCTGTTGTGGTAGGACAGCCTCTTCTGCCAGTTTTGAGCCCATGCCTTGGTTTCTCCTTCTCAGCTCCTACTCACCCTTCAGACCGAGCTTCTGTCACCTTCCCTCCCTCAGAAACATCTTCCCCCATTTCCCAGACCAGGGCAATCCCCTTTAGTCAATGTTTTCATCACAACTGTTGTTTCCTATTAATTCATGTGATTCTTGAAATTGCCTAAAATCACACAGATCTTCATCACTAGCTTTGAAGTCATGAAGGCAGAAAGCAAGCGTGACTTTGCTTATCACTACATCCTGGGTTCATAGAACAATGCCTCACATGTGGGACATCATTAGCAATGATTGATTGAATCAAAGAACACTGGTTTAGAGAACAAAACCCCAGCACCTGCTAAACATATTTGTCATGGTATTAGGCATCTCCAAAGAATCAAGTGTCCCATGAAGTTTCTTCTTTTGTATACCTTTGAAATCTCTCTGTTTTCCACTGATAATGACATTGAACTCTATCATTTTATTGATTTATTTCATAATGCATTGGTTATTACATTTTTATCTCAAGAAAGGTCAACCACCAGCTTGTTTTGAGAAGTATTACTTGGAAAAGTAATAAAGAAGCATTACTATCCATTATAAAATAAAAGATATACTTTCTCCTGTTGTAAAGTCCACTTTCAACTATTGCACGAAAGCCAGAGAAGAATCACTTCCTACTTCTGGAGAGTTGCTCCTTGAGGCTCACCCTACGGGCATCCAGTGCTCTCTCACCCCTGTCTGCACCCCCAACTTCTGGGTGCCTCAGAGGCACATCCTGCTGTGCTACCCACCCCTGTTCCTTCCATCCCCGGGGGGATTACCACAGCACAGGAACTGATGTTTTCTTGGTATGGCTGAAGTGAGACGTATGGCCCATCATCCATCATTTTCCTGTCATACTTTCGTACCTTGTCTGCTCACCCTCAGGACTCCTGCAAGAGCACGGAGTGAATTCCTGTGTAAGTTCTTGGCCAGCTGCGAGGTGTCCCGCTGAAGAGGGCATTCTGCTTCTCCGGAGGCTCTCACAGCCTGTAGGCATCCCAGCCAAGCATAACACAAGCTGGGCGTCCCTCAAAGCTCTCCCCAGGCCAGCGTCTACTAACCTTTCTAACAGGTGTCCTCTGAGACCAGCTGTGCAGAAGGGGCTGGAGTTGGGGGCGGGTAAAAGAGAGTTTGAGACAATGCTAACAAATACCCAAGCTTGCTAATTCTTCACTAAAGACATTTACTAAGTTTCCTGTGATAAAGTGAAAACTGCTGGATTTATTTTTTTTTCCATTTTAAAATAAAACTCAGGCCTGGTGTGGTGGCTTACCCTGTAATCACAGCACTTTGGGAGGCCGAGGCAAGTGGATCACCTGAGGTCAGAAATTTGAGACCAGCCTGGCCAACATAGTGAAACCCTGTCTCTATTAAAAATACAAAAAATTAGCTGGGCGTGGTGGCAGGTGCCTGTAATCCCAGCTACTTGGGAGGCTGAGGCAGGAGAATCGCTTGATTCCTGGGAGGCAGAGGTTGCAGTGAGCCAAGATCACGCCATTGCATTCCAACCTGGGCAACAAGAGCAAAACTCCATCACAAAAATAATAAATAAATAAATAAATAAATAAATAAATAAATAAATAAAACAAAATAAAATAAAACTCAGTGTGGTTTAAATGACAATGACATGGCCACCCAGAGACAGAGTTTTGCACAATAATCTCTTCTTTTCAGGGACATGGAAGATAGACATTTTGACTGCTATTTTTAGCTTCAGAATTAATTTGTTAAAAGGGGTTTTAACTTTTATTTTCAGTTCACAGGTACATGTGTGCAGGGTTGTTATACAGATCAACTGGTGTCATGGGATTTGCTGTACAGATTATTTCGTCATCTGGGTACTAAGCCTAGTACTCATTAGCTTTTTTTCCTGCTGCTCTCCCTTCTGCCCCCTCCACTCTTCAATAGGCACCAGGGCCTGCTGTTCCCTTTTCTATGTACCCATGTGTTCTTGTCATTTAGCTCCCACTTACAAGTAAAAACATGCCATATTTAGTTTTCTCTTCTTGCATCAGTTTGCCAAGGATAATGGCCTCTAGATCCATCCATGTTCCAGCAAAGGACATAATCTCTTTCTTTTCTATGGCTGCATAGTATTCCATGGTGTAAATATACCACATTTTCTTTATCCAGGATATCACTGATGGGCATTTAGGCTGATTTCACACCTTTGCCATTGTGAACAGTACTGCAATGGATATAGAGTGCGTGTGTCTTTATAATCAAATGATTTATATTCCTTTTGTTAGAATAAAATGATTTATATTCCTTTGGGTATATACCACCGATGGGATGACTGGGTGGAAAGGTATTTCTGGTTCTAGGTCTTTGAGGAGTTGCCACAGTGTCTTCCATGAGGGCTGAACTAGTTTACATTCCCATCAACAGTGTATAAACCTTCCCTTTTCTTCACAACCTGTAGTGCAAGGAAATCAGTGAGCATGCTTCAGTGTTCCAGCGCGTGGACAGAACCGCAGTGATCTTAGCCTGGAAGTCACTTTTTAAGTCGGTGTCATCAACAGCAGAGGAGAAACGGCCATGACCCAACTGGCCTCATACAGACATTTGTGCCTCCTGAGTTTAAACAAGGATGCTGGTGTACCTCAAAGGTGAATGGCTGGCGTGCAGCCTGGGGACACAGCAGGGTGCCACCAACACCGGCCAGCTAAATATTGGCTTCCCAATGTTGGATTGAGGGGCAAATCTTTAGGAAAATTCCAGTTCAAAGTGTCAATTCCAGTCCAAAGGGGCTGAAATTGAGTCCTGTGTAAAGTGCACATGGCACACATTCACCCAGAATAAGTGTCAGATTTCATCCATTTACAAAGAAGTAAAAACAGATTTCATCATGGTTTAGATTATTGTCTCCACTTTTCAAGTAAAATTTAGAGTATTGTCTCCACTTTTCAAGTAATTTAGATTATTGTCTCCACTTTTCAAGTAAAAGTTTGGCATAAATTGGAAAGAGGATGAGCACAGGACATCATTTTACAAAATTAAACAAGGAAGAAAAAACTTGAGTTTTACAAAAACTTTTTCAAATATTAATGTCATTTGTAGACTATAAATAAATGAATAAATGAATTTTATTTGTTCATTTATTTATTTTTGTTTGTTTTTTGTTTTTTGAGGTGGCATCTTTCTCTGTTACCCAGGCTGGAGTGCAGTGGTATAATCTTGCTTCACTGCAACCTCGCCCTCCCAGGTTTAAGTGATTCTCCTGCCTCAGCCTCCCAAGTAGCTGGGATTACATGTGCCAGCCACCACACTTGGCTATTTTTTTTAATTTTTAATTTTTAGTAGAGACGGGGTTTTGCCATTTTGGACAGGCCCATCTCCAACTCCTGAGCTCAAGCAATCTGCCTGCCTTGGCCTTCCAAAGGGCTGGGATTAGAGGCATGAGCCACTGCACCCGGCCACATTTTATTTATTTTTAAATGTTACATTAGTCCTTTTTCCTGATGCTGATAAAGACATACCTGAGACTGGACAATTTACAAAAGAAAGAGGTTTAATGGACTTACAGTTCCACCTGGCTGGGGAAGCCTCATAATCATGGTGGAAGGCAAAGAGGAGTAACTCACATCTTACATGGATGGCAGCAGGCAGAGACAGAGCACTTGTGCAGATAGACTTTCCCTTCTAAAACCATCAAATCTTGTGAGACTGATTCACTGTCACAAGACCAGAATGGGAAAGACCCACCCCCATGATTCAATGACCTCTCACCAGGTCTCTCCCACAACATGTGGGAATTCTGGGAGCTACAACATGAGATTTTTATGGGGACACAGAGCCGAACCATATCAAATGCGTTTATCAAATGATCAACTTGGCTTGCAGGAAGTTACACAACTGATTATTGGAAACCCCGAGAGTATAAATTAAGAATCTGACGTTCAGGGCTTTCTCCATTTCCACATGGCAAATTTTGCTTTATGTACCTCTTGTGTTTACTCTTATTTTAAAGGCTAATATTATTATTCTTGTTTGCCTGCACCATGCTCCCCTGGACAAGTCCTTTATCCTACTTGTATTCTTCCTTAAGACCCTGAAGGTCTTTGGGGCCATTTCTTCTTGTAGAGCTTTATAACCACAGTTTGAAATTCTGCACAGGCAATGAAAAAGTATCTTCTAGGATTGTTTATAATTGAAAGACTTGGAGACAATTTCTTATCCTGGGTTGCTGAAAGATGCATATTGGTCTCAGAGTTGGAGTAAAAGCAGAGGGTGTCATGCCTGTGGCTGGACGAAGGGGCTGTGCTGTCCTGCTCCTTGGCACCTCTTCCATGAGGACCCCTGGCCTTCCATGGATACTCCTTCCATGCCAGGATCCTGAGAGTTCAGCCCCGTGAGGTTTCTATTCAGCACTTGTGGCCTTAGTGCAAGGGCAGAAAGACTTCCCT
This sequence comes from Rhinopithecus roxellana, assembly GCF_007565055.1. Lineage (NCBI taxonomy): Eukaryota > Metazoa > Chordata > Mammalia > Primates > Cercopithecidae > Rhinopithecus > Rhinopithecus roxellana. The sequence goes on from NC_044551.1 coordinate 87,138,931, forward strand.
GGGGTGCTGGCTGTTATCCTGGGTGCACAGGGTGTCTGGGGAACCCCAGACTGGACGTCGTGGGTCACACAGAGCTCCAGCTTCCTAAAGGGCTTATGGTCAGACTACCCCGTAAGCAAGGCAGTGAGAACCAGTTTCCTGGCTTTCCATTCCCCGGTGTCATTGGATGGTGAGGTTTCATTAGCTTTAATGTGACACCTATTCAAGTTTATCACATGACCCAGCTTCAAGCTTTAAATAAGCTCTATTTCACAGTGGTCCAGGTTAAGCCAGTTCTGCAGATAGATGCTGTGAGCATGGGACCAGGTGACGGAGCCAGGTGTGTTATTTTGTTTTTCTTTTGCGCTTCTTATTTTTACTGACATGGGTGCTATGAGGAAACTGGTTTTCTTCTTTGCCTGTGATACTGTTTAGGACACTCAGACGGTTTTTGTCTTTGTTTTGTTTTTCCCATCTATAAAGATTATTTCATTAAGGCATGTTCATACTCAGAAGACGCACCTGTTCTCTCAGATTTCCAAACTTTTATTTTAATTCTGTCTAATGAGTATATAATGTTGAGCATGTGAGGCTTTAAGCTGGGAGAAAAAGAAGATGCTCTCTGTGGCCTTCTGAGTCTGTGTTCTATAAGAGGGATGAGACACACCTGGGCACCTGTAAGGCAAGATGAAGAAAAGGACTGGGGCAGGAGAGTGCGCAATGCTAGGAGTGTGGCCAGACAACGCAGGCCGAAGCTGGTTCCCATGGAAGGGGGTTGAGGGTGGGGAGGAGGATAAGGCTGGGGCCTCGATCTGCATCTGGGGCAGGCTCCTCTGGAGGGCTTGGTAAGCACAGATGGCTGGGGGTCTCCCCGATCCAATCCCAGCTTCTGTATCCATTGGTCTGGATGGAGTTGGACAGTGTGTATTTGTAACAGGTGCCAGTTAACTAACACTGCTGGCCCAGAACTCCACTTCAGGAGCCACTTGGTTTTCGGGGTGCCAGGGCTCTGGTGACGAGGTTGGCCAGGTGCTCTTCTCAACCACATTCACTACCAAGCTCATGGACTGTGTGATTCTCCCTGGGGGCAGCTGATGATGGCTTCCTCTCTGGAGAAGACTGGTTCCAGACCTCCCAGTGCCTGGCTCTGGTGACCTCAGCCATCCACTGGTGTGGTCCTACTGGATATCCTGCTGAAAGCTCAGAGGTGGGCAGCCTTTCCGTCTCTCCTCACCAGCTCCTGAGGACAGCACCCACTGAGGCACTGGCCAGACCAAGAACACGCCATGGTGAGTGCTTAGGAGCGAGCCCCTCTTTTCCGAGACTTCTGAGGTTTCTTCCTCAGCCCTCAGCTATGTGCCAATCAGGTAACAGCTTTTTCCCTACTTGCAGGGAATTTGGTGGAGATAGAGATGACATCTCTCCAACACCCCTAACAAGTTGCCATTTGTGTCACTATCATTGGCACCTATGGCCTTAACTTTTACAAATTTCCTCTCCTGGGGTCACAGGTCCTCCAAGTCCCCTCTTCGTTTTTCTTTCTGCAACGCGAATACCACTTATAGGAGCAAAGTGCAGATTCAGCTTTGAGTGAGGTAGAGAAGGCACAGAATAATTCCTGGTCCAAGGGTCTTCCAGCCAAATTCCTGGCCAACAGCTACCTGAGAAAAGTTCTCTGACCAAGTGGGAGTGTCAGAAATGTCAAAAGAATAATACTTATCTGGCTTTCCACGTGTGCATGAGTGTGTGTTATGTGTGGCTGTAGGCTTCTGCAAGTATGTGTGTGTATGTGGGTATGAGAATGTGTGTGCATTGTGAGTGTGTGTGTAGATGCATGTATGGGTGTGCACGCATGTGGGAGGATGAATGCAGACACAGGTGTGTGCACTTACGTGTAATTGTATGTGCACATGTGTATATGTGTGTGGAAGTGGGTGTGGAATGTGTGTATGTGTGGGAGGGTCATGCAGGCATAGGTGTGTGCACTGCAGTTTAAATGTGTGTGTGCACATGTGTATGTGTAATGTATGTAGGTGGGTGTACAGGTGTGTGTGTGCATTTGGGTGTAGGTATGTGCACATGAGTGTAGGTGTGTATGTGTACAGGATGTATGTCTGTGTAGATGTGTGAATGGGTGTGTGTGCATATGGGGGTGGCATACCTGTGTTAATTTGGGCCTATGTGTGCTTAGGCATGTGTGTGTGTGTAGATACAAGAATGGGTGTATGTCCCTGTGGGAGTGTGTGTGTAGGCATAGGTGTGTGCACTTGGGAGTAGCCGCGTATGTGCACATGTGTGCATGTACAGATGCATGGATGGGTGTGTATGCATGTGGGAGGATGCATGTAGCATAGGTGTGTGGACTTGGGTGCAGTTGTGAATGTGCACAGGTGTCTATGTGTGTGCAGATGGGTGTACAGGTGTGTGTGTATGTGGGAGAATGTTCAGGTGTAGGTATGTGCACTTGGAAGTCGGTGTGTGTGTGCACAGGTGTGCATGTGTGTGTGTAGGTGTGTGCATGGGTGTGTGTATGTGAGTGGGTGCACGTAGGCATAGGTGTGTGCCTGTGTGCACTTGGCTGTAGATGTGTGTGTGCATGGGTGCATATATGTGTGTGTGTGTTTGTGCATGAGTGTGCCTGGGTACATTGCCTGTGTATGGTCAGTGTGCATGTATGTGTGAGTGTGTGTGTGTGGAGAAGCAGAGTTCCTAAAAGTTCGTGGGAAGGGAGGGCTTGAGGCATCACAGAAGGAAGGGTGCCGAGAGGCAGTACCCAGGTGGAGGAAGGCAGGTGCTGACTCTTCGGTTTTGGGGGGCAAGCAGTCCCTGTGAGAAGGAGTCCCCCTGGATGTGTACCAGCCGCACGCCCACTTCCCTCCACGGATGCCAGTCTGTGCACACCTCCGTGGCTACTGAACAAAATAAGAATCCCCCACAGCCTCTATTGTACACCTCATGGGCACCCAAAAATGTCAACAACCTTGGGAAACAAATACGACAAAAGGATTAATTTATCTCCTGACATGTAATTAGGAGTCCCTCAAGCAAATTATGCATAGTTTAAACAAAAGTTCTCAGAAAAGCACGTGTGAACAAATTAAATGTGGCCACTCCATTTTTTGTCCTAACTCACTCTCCAACAGTGGCTTCTCATCATTCACATTAATAGAACGGTTGCAGCTCAGACCCCAAGACAGCGAGATCCCGGGAAAGCCAGACTCTGCGGGTCAGTCACACCTTCCTCTTCTTTTTAGTGTTTGTTCCTGGAAGGGCCATGGAAGAGCCATTTGGAAATGATCTTGGTGGCATGAGGCTTCCTATGCCATCCTCAGCGCTCCTCCCATTCTGACACTGGCAGGTGGGTCCAAGGCTCATTTCTGTCTCATCTCCCCCTGGCAAAGTGGACTCCTCTGGAGCAAGTCTTTAATGAGATCTTCCTGGGCCATTTTAGACACAGTTTGTAGATCCAGAGGTTGATCCACGCCCCGACGGGCTCTCGGTCTGTGATTCATACTCACTCATCCTTCTAGGAAGGGAAGGCACAGTGTCCGGGGTGAAGGGAGGTGTGAGGGTGCCAAGGGCCTTTTCTAACCTTCTGGTTTTCTGAGAGCCTAGGAATCAGGTCTGGTCTGGGATTGGAGCAATCATTGCAACTCCAAGTTTTTTTTCTTTTTCTTGTCCAAGTTAAAAAATGTGTTAAGGTCTGGGGGTGATGGCTCACGCCTGTCATCCCAGCACTTTGGGAGGCAGAGGCGGGAGGATCACTTGAGGTCAGGAGTTCGAGACCACCCTGGCCAACATGGTGAAACCCCGTCACTGCTAAAAATACAAAAATTAGCCAGGCGTGGTGGCAGGTGCTTGTAATCCCAGCTACTTGGGAGGATGAGGCAGGAGACTCTCTTGAACCCGGGAGGCGGAGGTTGTATTGAGCAGAGATGGTGCCACTGCACTCCAGCCTGGGTAATAAACAGAGATTCTGTCTCAAAAATAAAAACAATGTGTAAAGTACGAAGAGGAATCTGAGAACCAGCACTACAAATTCTCCTGAGGAAGAGGAAGGCCCTGCAGCTGCTGTCCTTATGCAAACAGATCCCTCCAGCGATGCCCAGCACACTCTTCTCCCAGGGCGGCCTCCACACCGAGTCCCACGGCTGTTGGGCAGGGGCTGGACTTTGCCTGGCAGATCGTCACAGATCTGTCAGCCCCGTGAACTAAGAAGTGATGCCAGAGTTTCACCAGAGCTTCCTCCTTATCTTTTTTATTTTTTTTTTATTTTTGAGATGGAATTTTGCTATTGTTGCCCAGGCTGAAGTGCAATGGCATGATCCCAGCTCACCACAACCTCCACCTCCAGGGTTCAAGCGATTCTCCTGCCTCAGCCTCCCCAGTAGCTGGGATTACAGACATGCACCAACATGGCCAGCTAATTTTGTATTTTTAGTAGAGATGGGGTTTCTCCATGTTGGTCAGACTGGTCTCAAACTCCTGACCTCAGGGGATCTGCTCGCCTCGGCCTCCCAAAGTGCTGGGATTACAGGTATGAGCCACCATGGCTGACCCAGAGCTTCCTTCTTCAACTCCAAGAGGTGTGAGCTCTGCACGCTGGCATCTCCCCTGAACTCATACACCGGAAGCTCACAGCCAAGGTGCTGGTGTTAGGAGGTGGGTGATGAGGCCATGGAGGTGGAGCTCTCTGGAATGGGATTCATGCCCTATAAAACAGCCACAGAGAGCTCCCTTGCCCCTTCCTCTGTGATGCCACAGGGAGAAGGTGCCGCCTGTGAGCCAGGAGGCCACCCTCATCAGACACCGAATCTGCAGGTGCGGTGAACCTGGACTTCCAGCCTCCAGAAGGGTGAACAATCAATTTCCGTGGCTTCCAAGTCACCCAGTCTGAGATATTTTGTTATGGCAGCTGAGTAGACTAAGACGGAAGCCAGCTGGGGTCCAGTTAGGAAGGGGCAGCCTGCACCGGAGGGTGTGAGTTGTGCGGCAGGTGACTGGAGCACTGCAGACAGGGGAAACTGGATAGCCCTGGGATGACTGACTGTGGGCCACCACCAGCCCTGGAGGCTAAGAGGTATCACCAGAGCCCAGGAGCTGTGCCCTGCAGCCAACAGAAGGGCCACAGAAAGGATTCATTTTAGTGAGGAGCCTGATGTGAGCTGCAACCACAGAGCAGATAGAGCCACTGCTGGGAATGCCACCCTTGAGGGGCAGAGACAGCCTGGACTCTCCCATGCCCCCTTCCTGTGCTGCCCATCAGCCAAACCTTACAGAGGGCCAGCGGATGAGGCACCTGGGCTGGGCAGTCTGCACACAGGTTGCCACCCTGATGTGCAGAACAGAGCAGAGGCAGGCTAGGGACAGCAGGACTGGAGGCCTTGGCCAAAAGATAGGAACAAGCCCCCAGCACCTGCCAAAGTGTGACCCATAGGGCCCAGTGCAGGGACCCTGCGAGGCAGCATGGCACTCCCTGCTTGTTGAGCAGGCCACCCCCCTCTGTCCTCTACCTCTCCCTCCACCTCACGGAAGAGGTGGAATCTCTCCTTCAACCCATGTGGGTCAAGAGTCCTTAAAAATGTGACCAGCGGTTCCCTAGAGGGCTCCAGGAAGGACAGTTCTGAGATGTCCTCCTTGGGCCTGGACTAGAATGTAAACCCCATCCCGCTCATATCCATAGGCTCAGCTCAGGGACCGCACAGTGTATGGGCCCTGCTCACGTCCACAGGCTCAGCTCAGGGACCACACCACGCATGGGCGGGCTGCTCAGTACACCTTGGGAACTGGCTGCACTTTGAGCTCTCACCTCGTGTCACAAAATGTCCTTGCATCACTGACCCCTGGCCTGAGCCACTGGCTGGAACAACAGCTCGCTGCTCCTCCTTTGTGTTCAGGAACTTCTGGTAGCTGTTCTGGAGAAGAGTCCTGTGGAGGCCCAAGGGTCCCTGCCTCCTGCCTTAAATTTGACTAAGTTCAGATGATATTTTAACTCCACCAAGCAACAATCCAAAACAACACATTTGCTCGATCACGTGCAGTGCTGGGTTAATAAGCTTATGCTATTCATTAATATCATGCTAAAGTGTGGTGTGTATACACAGTGGAGTACTATTCAGCCGTAAACAGAATGGGATCCTGTGACTGGCAACTACATGGATGGAACTGGAGGACATTATGTTAAGTGAAATAAGGCAGGCATAGAAAGAAAAACTTTGCATGTTCTCACTTATTTGTGGGAGCAAAAAATTAAAACAGTTGAACTCATGGAGACAGAGAGTAGAAGGATGGTTCCCAGAGGGCGGGAAGGGTAGTGGGCTGGGGATAGATAAGAAGTGGGAATGCTTAATTGTACAAAAGACAGAAAGAAGAAATAAGAGTTAGTACTTGATAGCACAACAGGGTGACTAGAGTCAACAGTGATTTAATTGTGCATTTAAAAATAACTAAGAGTACAGCTGGATTGTTTGTCACATAAAACATAAATGCTTGAGGCCATGGATACCTTATGTGCCCTGATGTGCCCTGATGTGATTATGCACATTGTATGCCGTACCAAAATATCCCATAAACTTCATACACAAAGACACCTACTATGAACCCTCAAAAATTAAAAAAAAAAAAAAAACCACACACCAATAAACAAAACAAAAAGGAAGAAGAGAAGAGCAAATATTAAAAGATCGTGGGAAGAGCTGGGAGAGTTTTACTGTCATTATAGCGGGTGGAGGAGGGAGATCTCTGGCCATTTGGAGATGGGAAGGCAGTTCCACTCAGCAGGATCAGCCTGGGAAAGGCTTGGAAATTAGATGAAAAGGGCAGCCCCACAGCTGTGGATGCAAATCCCGACCCACCCACGCCTGGCAGCGGGCGGCTGTGCCAGAGTCAGCCAGGACAGAGAGGGTGACAGGAAAATCCTTGTCCAGGTATCTGCATTTGGACTGGGAGGGTAGGGAACCTCTGCTAAGTGCTATCAAAAAGGAAAAAAGAAAAAACAAAACAAAACAAAATCATGAGAAACAGCAGTTCCACATAATTCCAAACCACCCGACGCACAAGCACCTTCCAGGCCTGAGCACGCGCCCCTTGTTAATGCCACAATGAAAATCGAGTCGGGAAACGCTATTGACAACAAAAACAGGGCCAGCTCTTTGGTACAAAAGAGAAGAGATTATTTCACCACTCAAAGAAATCCGTGAGAAAATTTGGCAATGTTCTACAACGACCAAGAGCAGAAACAGTCTAGAGTATCTCTAAATGTGATATACACACGGGAAGAAACCAGGCGAAACAGACCAAAGAAGGCCTACCTAGAACCCCAAGGGAGTCATTTTGACACTCCCATTTCAGAGAGGCAGGGAGAAACTGCCTTGTGTCCTGCATCCAGCCTTTGCCATTCCTCCGCCTTCCGCGTGAGCCTCGGTGCTCAGCCTCATCACGGACCCTGAGGAGGGGAGAGGATGGAGCAGACGCTGCCCAGACCACCTTCAGGACCAAGACCCTGGGCCTGGATGCAGATTCCCTGGGGTCTTCAGTGCTTGGGAGAAAGACATGGACAGGTTTCACAGCTGGCAGCCAAGTGCGAAGGCCAGAGGGGCTCCAGCTCATACGAAGGGACTCTCCTCCCCTGTGCTCGGCAGGCAGAGAAATGGAGGTTCAGGTGCAGGTTCAGGAAGTAGCAGAATCAGTTTCAGAAAAGGCTGAACACTCCACAACAGGCCTGGTCGATGAAGTCGGGTGCCAAGACTCAGGAGGGGACATTTGGGTCAATGCACTTGAAAACCTCGAATTCCCATATCCTCTGAGCCCTTTGGGGCTCCAGAAGCAACCCCTCCATTCTGTTCAAAGCCAGCACGCTCATCTTGATCTAGGCTGGTGCAGAGGTTTCTCTGCTTTGCAGGGAACACACACAGTTGCACACGTGTGCACACATGCATGTTCACACACACACACACACACACACACACACACACACACACACCCCTCCCCTCTCTAACTTGTCCTGGGGTGCTGAGCCTGCCCAGAGAGGAAAATGGATCCCCATCCCCAACAAGGAGCTGCAGGACCAGCCAGCAGGCACTGGCCTGCACACGGGACCAGATCCCAGCGGTGTGGGGGCAGGGGGGTTGGAATCTCAACTTAGATACGGGGAAGATTTCATCTGTATAGGAGCCCTGTCCCAGGAAGTCACACTGAATGCCCTGGCAAAGACCCCAGGGGACCGTGCTAATATGCTGCCATATGGGCTATGGAAGGCTTGGGAAAGCAATGGTCCATGCTTAGTGGAGTAGAAATGACAGTCTCCAGGGCAGATGGCGGAGGAGGGATCAAAGGCTGAGAGAAGCGGGCACATTAGAGTTGACACAGCCCTGTCTGACGACCCATCCAGGGAGGGGGCAGCTCCCCGGGAGGGGTCTGGGACACTGCACCAGTGGGATATGGGATGTCCCAGGAGAGAAGGCTCCATGGAGAAGCTCCCCGTCACTATCTGCTCCACACCAGGCCGCTTTCAGGAGGCTGTGTTGTTTCCCAGCTGGGACCCCTGACAACCCCAGGTAAGGGGCTGGGCGGTGGGGCTTAACTCAGCAGCCTACTGGATGCACTTAGCACAGGCGGGGCCAGGCTGGAGCGAGGGCCAGGAGGGCCTAAGCTGCAGATAGCCATGGGGATGGTAAGTGCACCGGCTGGCATGCGGGGCCGGACAGACAACAAGGGCATGGCTCACGCTGCACCATGAGAAGGAAAGGCAGAGTGAGCCCAGAGCTGCGGCCACTGTCCCAGGCCAAAGTCACCATCACCATCCCTTGCTCGGATTCTGGGCCTGCGGCTATTTTTAGGCCCAGTACACATTGAGGGAGAGGTGAGTGCCCCTGGGGCAAGCCCTGCAGGGCTCCACGGATGCAGGATCCAGCGGTTCCCCTGATCTTGCCAGGAGACCTGAAGAGCCATCCTTGAGGGAAGAAAAAGACTCAGGCATTGGGAGGGTGGATCTCCACAGGGCTTGAGCTGAGCCTGATCGCCAGGGACCTAACAGCACAGGGGCTTCCCTGTAGGAGCCGAGGCCTGAGGGTGCCAGATTTTTAGGACAGAGCCCGGTTCAGAGTCTGCTCAGAGTGAGTCTCCTGCACCCACGGGCCCACGCAGTGGTGCTTCCCACACTGCAGACAAATGACTGGAGTGCGGTCCTCTAGGCCCCACTCTGGTTCCTTGGCCTGCATCAGATGACCCGTGATGGTGGGGTAGGTCAAGAGGAGGCCTCTGGTCCAGCCAGGATGGAAAATCCAAAACAGCACTGCAGAATGGGTGTCTGTGCAGAGACAAGCACCCTCTTCGGATCTGAAGGCCTCAAGTTAATTCACAGCCTGACTTCTACAGAAATCAGATATTTCCAGAGCACAATAATGGGCCACTCTCAACTCAACCCAGCAGTAGGCCTATCTCCATGACAGTAGCTGAGGTGATGTCTGCTAGAGCAGATTAAACTGAAATCAGGCAGGGGGCATGTGGCCCCTGATTTCATAAATGCATTGTTTTCTATCCCTATCAAAAAGGAGGCCCAGCGGCATTTTGCCTGCTGGAAAGAGAGAGGGTGTGCATTTACGGTCTTACTCCAGAGCAGGGCAACTCCCAGTCTCTCTCATCTTACAGTGTGGAGAGGACTGGCCTGTCGGGCCACGCCATATCGGAGAGCACCGCCTTGGTCCACTGCATCCAGACATGCCCATAAAGCAGATGAACTTGATGACGGGGAAGGCTGGGGCAGGCACGTGTACTCTGGAGGGTGGGAGGGCTTCCCAATGAAGATGAAGGGTCTGCACATTGGGGAACACTGTAGTGCCTGGTAGTTTGGGGCATGTGGGAGCATCCCTTTCAAAGCCAAGGACAATTTGTTGTATCTGAACCTCCCATCATCCAGAAGGAAGCACTGTGCCTGGCCAGTCTCTCCCCATTCTGGAGGCTGTGTGCCTCGTACCTGGGAAAGAGGCACTCTGAGTGGGGCCCAGAGGGAAAGCAGGCTCCTTGGATCTGATTGTACTGCAGTGTCCTTCCATGTGTGCCCTAGGAGCTGGCAGAGCCTGGGGGTGAGTGGGACCTGTGGTGAGAAGCCACACCACGTGGAACTACATTAGGACAAGTGGGATAATCTCATCACAGACTAGAGGGCTTGGGACTCCACCTGCCTCCTACCACAGCTGCAGGAAACAGCTCCTGGTCTGCTGCTGTGCCCTGGTAGAGGTGGAGGTCTGACATCAAGGTCCCAGAGCTGCAGTGAGCTGCCCTCTGTCCTACTCACCAACCCACCTGTTTGGCAGACCCAGAGACAATCGTGGGAAGATGAGAGTGACCCACTGGTATCAGGTGCGAGCAAGGCCATGGGGCCCTAGAGGGCTGCACAGCCGGTGGCCTAGGCTCCCGGGTCTGTGTCCCTGGCACACTCTGCTCACATCCATGGCCATGTGGAGAGAGGCTGGTGGAGAGAGGCCAATGGGGAAGATGGAAGGGTGGGCTTCCTTCATGGAACGTGGATATAGTCCCAATGCCCAAACCAAAAGGGACTGCAGCCACCCTACAGCCACCCTCAGAGGTGGCTCAGGAGCAGCTGGGAGGGGACATCTCCCCAGTGAGCAGAGCCTCAGGCAAGGTGCCTGATTTCTGATTTGCGTGGAAAGCAAAGTGGCCCGAGGTGAGGATCTATGTGGATGCCTGGGCAGTGGCGAACAGCTGGTTTGGCTGAGTCATCGTGTGCTGGTGGAGGAAATATTGGAAGACTAGATACACAGAAACTGGGGCAGGGCCACGCAGATGGACCCGCAGGATAAGGAACAAGGTGTGAAGATTGTTGCATTGTGTGTTCACACACACTCAAGAGCATCCGGCACTCAAGGGACAGTGAAAACTCAGACTAGGAGAGCGACTCCTGTACTCAACATGGGTTGTGTGCAATGGGCTCATGGATGGAATGGCCAATGGAGGAGGGGTGAAGGCTCAGCATGGACCCAACAGCCTGTGCTCTTACTCAGTAAGGCCCATGAGGTTACCCCTGCTTCCTGTGTCCAACCTGCCAATAAGAGACCAACACTGAGTCACTGACACGCATCAGCCCTCTAGGAGACCAACTGCACACTTGGTGTCCAGGCAATGGCATGGGAGTCCTTCCAGCCTTGGGACACAGATTCTCCTTGCCTGGGGTTAAGGCGTCTTCTCAGTGGGGACCTGCTTGTCCCATTCGCAGGACATGAGCCAGCACTGCGAGCTGGGTCTTTCCAACTCTATCCATTGTCTGGGCATCCCAGTAACATTGCATCAAACAAAGGACCCAACTTATAATAAAATGCAGCATGGGCTGCGGCATGGGAACCCCTGATCTCCTCACAGTCTACCTGCTGCTACCCGACGGAGTGGGGAGCAACCTTCCACAGGTGCACTGAGACCCCAGCTCTGAGGTGCCCTGGTGGGGATGCCCTGCCTCCAGGACAGTGCATGCTCATCGCTGAGAAGCAAGTGGAGCCTCATCCTCCATCATGAGGCCTCAGGGACCTGGAATCTTGGGGGAAGAAAGCAGGTGGCCCTTCCCACCCTCAGTCCTGGTGGCCAACTTGGGGGTTCTGTACCTGTTGCTCTCCACCTGTGGGTTGTGTGGGTTCGGAGCTCCTGGTCCACAGCGGGAGCTGCTTCCATGACAGGAGGACCATCCAACATTAAGGTTTAAGGGCTGCTCTGTGCACTTTGGGGTCCTCATGGTGAGGCACCACCAAGCGAGGAAGGAGTCACCCCTGGGCAGGGACCATCGTTCCTGATGAGCAGGAGGAGGTGGGACTGCGGCGACCCTGTGGGAGCCGGAGACCGTCCTTCTGCACTGGGCCATGCCACAGGTTCCTCTTCACAGTTGCTTGGCTAAACCGCACAGTAGGTGGACCTGTGCAGTGACAGGGTGAGGACAGCTTGACCACAAGCTGGGCCCCCACCAGACTTTCAGGGATGTCAACGGAGGAGGAAGAGACTCTTCAATGGGTGTAGAATAATCTGGTTGTCGCAGAAAGGCTGTGTTTCCCCTGCTAAGCTTTCTCTTCCCGGCTTTGCCAGGCAGAGCCGAATCAGCACTGGGACAGAACTGCTCCCGAGGGAGCTGATGTCACTGGTGGAGGGGCTGGACCTGAGCAGGGCCAGGGTGGACTGCAGCAGACGCTGTGCTGTGCTCATCCGTCTCAAGTTTGCATCAACTGCTCAAGAGAGGAAAATGACACTTAACATGCAAAGAAATCGAGGAGCAGAGAGAAGGTGACCTCGCGGTTAGGAAGTGGGGGCAGAGGTCAGACCCTGGCCATCCGGCTGTGCTGAGCAACACCGAACCCTGGTGCCTCTTGACGCCTCACCCTGCTCCTCTCCCTCCTCCATCCCCCATCCATTCCCCGCCATCATCATCACCCCATTGATCCATTTCAATGGAAACTGGAATTTGTAAGTCCAGTCAAACGTCTTCAGTGGCTTTTATCACCTGTAGGGCAAAATCAGAGCCCTCATCTTGGCAGAAGACCCCAGGTTCTGTCCCCCGCCCCCACCACCCGCATGGTGCTGCTTGAGGGTGCTGCTCCCTGGTGCTGCTTCCTGCTCTGGGAAAGCCTCTCCCCGCCGCACACCTGGATGACGGCTGCAGGAGGTTTCCCCAGATAAGGGTTCTGCGGAGCCAGAGTCCCTTCCTGAAGCCCCAGGCTGAGCCAGATGTTCCCTGTGGGGCTCGCTCTGAGGCTGTGCCTCTCCGTAACAGAGTCATTTGTCTCCGAGCCGACCGCTCCACAGACCACGGCCTGCACAACCACGCCTCTTCCTCCCCACAGTGGATCCCCAGTGCGTGCACACAGCAGTGCCCCAGACCTGCTTGTTGACCTGAATTGAACGGCCAGCCACCAGAGTCAACGTGAGCCAATGTGGCACAGGCTCCCTAGTGTGCGGGAGAGGGCTCTCCGCGCTTAGAGGAGACCAAGGTCCTGTCTGGCTGCACACAAGGTCTCGTGAGAGTGTGCTTTGGGTGAGAGCCTATGGACGGGAAGGGTTTTTGACCAAGGAGCAGGGGCAGGGGAGTTTCTGATGGGTAAACACCACAAGCAAAGCAAAGGGAAGAAGCAGCCCTTTGCCAGGCAGGCGTCTGGGCAGATGCAGGCCGGCGCACTGTGCTCCTCCTCCTGGCGCAAGCATCTCCTTTCCTGCCTGCCCTGCGCTAGGGCTCCATGGATCCCCAAACACTCTGGCTTCAGAACTGCTCCAGGCAAATGCGTGGCATCATTCATAAGGAGGCAGCGTCTTGCGGTGCTGAGACCGAGCCCCTGTCTGCTTCCAGATGTCACTTCCAATGCCAGCCCTTCCGCATGATAGCTCTGTCACCAGGAGCGCTCAGGCGCCTCCACTCTGCTTGTGCCTCTAAAGCACACCTGCCCCGCCCGCCTGGATCTGCTGTCAATAGCTGTCGGGCGTGCAGTGTGCAATTTGGGACTTAGGAAGCATTGATACATGGTCCTTACTCTGTACGATCATTAGAAATATTGACTTCAAGGGCAACTTATGATAAACTCAGGAGCATCTCATTTGAAAGATAAATAAGCTGCCAGCACCTCCGATGTTTCAGCAGAGGCAGGAGGTAGAAAATATGTTCAGCAGAAGGAATAGGCCACGGAGAATGTCAACAACTGAGTATCCCTCATTGTGCCTCGGACCATTTACTTCGAGTAGGAACTGATGCTGTCTCCAATCGTCGGTCGTATTGTTCCTTTGGTTTTCCAGAAAACAGACACCCAGGGAAGCTTGAGGAGGAGCTCTGCTTGGGGACGAGCCCCCCAGGCTTCAGGACGTTGTGGATGCTAGCAATGGCTTTTCAACAGCTCAGGCAGGGCGGTACCCAGGAAGAGCAGGGCAGATGGATGGGTGGATGGGAGCGCAGGGCCCTGTGCCCAGACGCACTGCCTGGCGGCTGGCATCTGGGTTGTGCTTGGTTTCGTAGAGTTCCAACCCTATTAAGCCCGATTGGAAGGTAGTTAGTAAAATGAAGTGTTGCGAATTATCTCACTAACTTGGGACGTGTTGGTGGCCAATTGAGATAATTTAAATCCTTAAGGAAAATTTTGATCCCTAATTACATTGAATCACTTTATATTCAAGTCCAACAAATAATTCTCAACTTTCTTCCCCCTTTGCATACATGGAAGTGCAATAATAACAACTATAAAGTAGGCAAAATTTAAAACAGAGGATTTTTCTGTCCTTATGTTTAGAAATGTGTGTGGAAAAGATTAGATTCTGCAAAGTGGCAAATGGCTGAAAGATGTTCTTTGGAGATCACTTTTCCAGTCCTGGGAAGCATGCGGAGAGGAATGGGACCCCCAGCCTCTACTGCTCCCGGGCAAGGGCAGTGTGCGAAGACATGGCAGGGCACATCCCCATAACTCACGAAGGGTAAACACCACGATGCTAGATGAGGACTGCACCACATCCGCCTCTCACTGAAGCAGGAGGAAGATCATCTCTTTTCCTTTTTCTCACTTGGAGGGGGGTGCACTCCCCAGTCTCCAATTCTTTGGCTGCTGTTAGTTGTTGTTGCCGCTGCTTGCATTCTGGGGATTAAAATGAAACACACGTTCCAAACCATGAAAGGCCAGCAGGAAAGAGAGAAGGTCCACAGACTGCAGTCTGAGGATTTGATGAACTGGTTCCTGAACTTTTGGAGGAAAATCTGAGAAGGGAAAGCCGGTTAAAGGGCCAGGGTTCAGCAATTCAGGCTTCTTGGGGAAGCAGCTCTCCACTCGCACGGTGCCCTGTTCTGGACAGCAGAGGAATAGGACTGCCCTCCCAAATGCCCAGGAGGGTGTGGCTGTGAATAAATTCTGCTTGAAGCTCCATTGGCCTGAGGGCCAGGCACACCCTGGACATAGAGCGTTGACCCAGGCGAGGCCGTAGACACCTGCAGGGACAGCCTAGAACTAGCCTGGGGAATGGAAGCGTCCTTGTGCCTGACCTCTCCTGCACCTGTTTGTACGAACTCCAGTGACAACTGGAGTGGGAATTATGGCTACATTCAGCTGGGAGGGCCTGGGTCTGGCCAGGGGCCATTAGACCAGGTCAGTGCTCTGTGGGCTGTGGCCAGAGGCACCTTGACTGGGGTTGCTGTCCCCATCCTCATCCTCCTCCACTTGCTAGGCCCACTTAGTGAGGTGCCAAAGGTGAAACAGCCAGAGAACTTCACTTGTCCGCAACAACCTTAGAGTCAGGTGCACGTGGGGGAAAAGCCATATCATCAGGTAACTTCATACAGTTATAAACTTAACAAGTGCTTGGGGCCAAAGAGAGAGATGGTCTTTCAGTCATTCAACTAATATGTACGCCATGAGGTCTGAGCCAGAAGCGGAATTCCTTGGACAGGTTTTGCTGTTCTCCACGCCTGTGTTCCCTCTGGGCCTAGAGGTTTCTTTTTAGTCTGCCCTCATCCCCCATTTTTCTCTTCTCTCTCCTCATGCAAGTATTTCTTGGAAATTTCAGCAAGGATTACATGCCTTCTACCATCTGCCCAGACACTCCCAGAATACAGTAGAAAGCTGTTTGAATGCATGGCTAGATGTGCAAGTTCAGAAGTGCACTATCCACTGAGTCTTCTGAGGGACGGTGAAGTGTGTGAGCCAGCCTCAATTCTTCATTTACATCTTTTCTATTTGCAAAAGGACACCCTAAACCATTACCGCAAACTTGCAGACAGCACTGGGGAACACGTCTACAACAGCCTTTTCACCAGAATGCAGTTTACATATTTTAAGGCATACATTTCATAATTGTGGTATGTATGTGTGTATAGCTATATATTATTGTTATATATGGTATATGTACATATTTCTCTCTCTCTCTCTCTATATATATATATACACACACACATATACATATACCAACTTACCAACAATAAAAATCCCATTAGTTTCTCATCATTACCTATGAGAACTATAAACCCAAGTTTGTTGTCGAGGGACCTGTGAGGTAGGCACACAGCTCTGTATGCATTCCGTTGTATGAAAAAGTTTAAGGAACAGTGGACTGTATATGGCTCAATTAGTTAATCATGATGAAAATGTTTGCAAATAATTAGCATGTATGGTGTTCTTTCCATTAGTTTTGAATTCTTCTTGCTTTGAACACCATATGTCACACTGTGACAAGTGGTGTGACTTGGAGGGAAGAGTGGGATTTTCAGGGTCAGAAAGTCTTTGAATATGTCCTGGGGAAAGTGTGTGTCCTGGCTCCCAGGGTTCCAGGGAGAATTTACACAATAATGGGTGGAAAGTGCTCTGTGCAGTGCCTGGCACGAAGCAGACACTCAGTGCGTGGTGGCTGAGATGGCAGTGACTTAAAGTTGTTGGCTCAGTGTTATTCAGAGAGGGTCCTGATTGGCCAGTCCACCCTCACCACCCATCAGTCCTCTGTGGAACATGTGCTGTGAGCCTGGCACCTGTTGGATGCTGTGGATGCAAAGGTGAATCATACGCATCCCTACAACACTTGCTACTAGTGAGGCGTGGTCATGGAGACATAACAACGCAAGTAGAACACAACGTTGCAGAGATAACAATGCAAGTAGAGCGCGACGTTGCAGAGATAACAATGCATGCAGAAAACGAAGTTGCAGAGATAACAATGCATGCAGAAAACGAAGTTGCAGAGATAACAATGCATGCAGAAAACGAAGTTGCAGAGATGTGAACGGGATGGCCCATTCCCCAAGCATCCCTTCCTTCTAGAAGCAACTTCAAAAGTGCTGAACATACCTCTCCCTGGTGTATCCCCTCCATCCTCACCCATCATCTAAGCGTCAGGAGTGGGGCCCTCCCTGGGTTGGGAGGCCAGGATCTCCTGGGTGAGACTCAAAAACACCCTCTCACCCACACTCCCAATGTTTGTGAGAGAAGGTGGTGATAGGGAGGGAGGAAAGAGAGGTTTCCACTGACTCCTACAGCCAGAACTCGAGGACCGTAGGGGACGCTGTGGAGCCTGCGGAAGAGCCTGAAGTGTCCTGGGGGAGCCGCCACTTGACATCTGTGTTTGAAGCTTTAAAAGCTCTAGTTTTGGTTCTGTTTCTCCCTGAGGTTATCTGAATTGGCAGGACTGCAAGCACACATGAAATCTGCAACTATTGAGGTTTTTCCCCTGGTCTCCTAATCCTCCACACGGTCAACACTGCATGGGGTGGGGCTGGCAGCAGGACGAGAGGGCCAGGCTCTCCCCACAGCAGGGGAGCCTTAGGTCAGAAGATACATGTCTAAGCATCCTCAATCAAGCGTGCTCGGTAGATGTGAGCACGAGGGTCTTGCTGCAGGAACCAGGACATCCGTGAATGCAGGGACCTGGGAAGGGTGGAGTGTCAACTCTAGGAACGTGGGCTGTTGTGCAAGGCACAGTTGCTCCTCTTGCCTTTCACAGAGAAGGAATGCCTGGCTGGCACGGGGAGCTGTGTTCCGGAAGTCGCCAGACTGCTTCTCCTCCCACAGCCACTTGAGGTGGAGCTTTGCTCTGGCACAAAGTTGCCGGTTGTCTCCTGATTTGACCACGTTGATGCCGGCCCTGTAGATTGCAACTGGGCTGGTCTCAGGAATCCTAACTCACCGCTAGCTTCCAGGGAAAGGACATTTTTCAACCCTCTGGAGAGTCTGAGTGCGGACAGCTCACTGGCAGGAGATCAGCATTCTGGTGACCCGCGAGGCCAACTGCCACATACACTGTTCCCGCATGTTGTGATGTTGGGAACTGGCCTGGGGAGGCCTGGGCTCAGGATTGGGTGAGGACGAGGACCGGCCGGGGAGACGGAGGAAGGTAATTTGGTGTTTTAGAAAGGAATTCGATGTGGTCTTTTTCGGTCTTTGCTTTTCTCCTTAAAAATCCATCCACAGAAGCATCATCATGCATGCAGCCAAGAGCAAAGGAAACAGCGTTTTGCAGCCGACCAGTCTTTTGATTCTGCAATAGAGCCCGATGGATTATGGCCCACTCAGCCTGCAATGCCATAATACTTTATTTCAACATGATATGACATCATTAAAGGCACTTTATGTTGTTTTTGTCTGTGGTTTGGAATTATGTCTGCTTAATCAGTTCCATGATGCATTCAACTTCCATGACACATCAAAGACTGATAAGGTTTTTATTTTTTTTTTAAACTTTGCTTGCTTAAAATGATTTCCCTCCAGATCAAGATGCAGAGCACAAAATATTAATCAGTTTAAATAAATATCAAGACTACCCAAATAATATGAATAATTGGCACGGGATCGTGCCTACTGCCCAGTTCCCAGCAGCTGGTCACGCTGGCACGAGGCTCTTCTCGACAGTCTCTGAGATAATGACTTTGGCATCTGCCGGCGAGTGCTTGTGACTGCCCACAGAATTTACAACTCACAAGTGGAAAACAGAGGCTCCAACAGAACTTTTTTATGCAAGGTCTTTGAAATTTATTAATGTAATGCAAACACGAGCCTTCCAACCCATTAAATTGTTGATGTTATGCGAGCCCACTCTGGAATTGCAGATCCTCATTAGCATTATTTGCATGTTAATCTGCATCTTTTTAATTAGTGATATTATTTATGCACATAATTTTCGCCTACTGGTGCCAAGGCTGAAGCGCATTAATTAATCTACTGAGATGCCAAACTGTTTATTTTCCCCCGTACTTTTATTTGTTTACATGGTGTTTTGGATTCAGGGAAAATAAAAAAGAGCCTGAAGAATAAAAGCAGAAAGACAAGATTAACTAAAAGCTCTTTTTGTTTTCATAATTTAAATTGTAATATTAGCCAAATGTTGTGTTTCTTCCCTTAGAGATCGGTTATTCAGTTACATTACCTTGATGTATTATTAAAATTTATAATGGACTCTGGAGGCTTCTGTTAGTTCTCTCCTTCATTTACAGAATCTACTCAATGTTATTTTAATCTTCCTACAACGCTCCCATGCATAGGCAATGATGAGCCATCCCTTGTGACTCCCCCGCGCGGCTCCACTTTGCACAACTGATAAACATTTAAATAAGCCTTTTCAAAAAAGAATAGCATGTGAAATTATTAACCATTGATGGAGTTAGCTACTGCTCAGTAATTCATCTTTCCTCAAAATAGGTCAATCGCAAAATGCATTTGACTTGGCGACACTGAGGCATTCTCATTCCTGCAAACGTAGTTACCAGGCATTATCCAGAACCATGTGTCCATTTGAGTACACGCATGCCGTACGCATTTTTAAAATGTGTAACTAAAAGTGTCCTGCACTATCTATGCTAAATACATACAATTTGGGAGCCAGGAAAAGGCCTAGAGAATGTACACCACTGGGCCTTGTAATAAATGACAACATAATTCAAAACCAGTGCTCATTCCAAAGGAATGAAAGTTAAAAATTCCATTCAACTAACCACGGTCACGCAATATCTATTATTTATACCACATCGGACAGGGTATTCGCAGAGCAGTCAGAAAGATACACAAATAAGAGTTCATGTTATTAGTAGATGGGAATAACAATTTGTTTCCAGCATCAATTTATCAGGGATACAAGGTAACACCTTTGCTTCTCCACATCATATCTGCCTTCCAGAGAGCTACCCTCTGAATTCTTTCCAGTTGAACAGGACCTCATGTACCGCAAGTGACTAAAGCCATCAGGCCTGCCTGGAGTAAATCATAACCACGGCTCCTACTTTAATAAGATGGTTGCAATCTATTGGGCATGACGGCATGGGGGAGTGAAGTTAGACCAAGTTCCCTTCTGTTTGATGTTATTGGAACAGCACATAATCCTAGGCGGTGCTTCATCTGTCAAATAGCTTGGAGTCATGTGCTGGTTCCTGGTTCACCGAAGGGTCGAGAAGAGAGAATTGGCTGTGGTGTGCGTGGAAATTCAAGGGCAAGGCAGTGAGTAGGAAGGTCTCTGGGTACAAACCAGGAGCAGGAGTGCCTTGGTCAATGCTTTCCAAGAGGCCTGGGGCAATGGGACCAAAGGCACACGCCCTCATTTGTTGTGAGGCAGCAAATCTGAAATTATTTTTTATTAATTGACTTTTATTTTAAGGCGTAACAAATGCTGTTGGTAAAAGCTTAAAGACAAAGAATGTACCGTGAAAGCAAAGAACTTCTCCCTGGCCCCTGACTGAAGGTCTTGCTTATCTTTGCAGAAAATTCTATGAATATGCAAGCATCTCTCCAGTCACGGAAAACAGGAATACATTACACCTGCCCTTCTGCAGGTGTTCTTTCCAAGAAACAACAGGAGGTGAGCATCTTTCAAGCCGTGTTTTGCCTCCTGCAATTCTGGACTCTGTGGAGGTTTTGGTCGTAGACATTCCCAGGATGCAACCACAGTACAGCCCACTGCTGTAGGTGACAGGGGAACTCTAGGGGATGTGATCCCACCAGGGAATGACTTTGGGACTGCTGAGCTACACTCATTAACATTCTTCATTCTTCATGCCTCCCAGGGGATTGCCTGAGAAAATCATCCAGTATAGCCTGAATGGATGAACCAGTGGAAGACACAATTTCTGGTAATTCTACACATGGGTTTTAGACCGTTATTCCTAATATAATATCCATTTTGATGTAAGTGAGAGCATGGAAAGAATAGACAACTCATATATGAAAATGTTGTGTTAAATACAAAACTGAAAAAAAGAAAGGTGGACTTCTAAGCACGTAGCTCGGCTAACTTTACAATGACTGTTGACCCTGGTGTTCTAGCTGACTGCAGAATGATCTCACCACACCTTGATCCTATAATCTGGGTTTGGCTTGATTTGAAGTTGCTGGGTCAGGTTGGTGGTAGAGTTGGGCCTTTCTTTAGGGTTGGACAGTTTAGAATTAATCTAGATATAAAACAACACCTCAGATCTCAGGAAGATTAGGTCTGACTCTCTCCTGATAGACCTAGAATCTTCTGGAGTTTCCTGTGGGGAGACAATCCTGAAGACTCTGGAATAAGAGGCCATGAAGTATAATTTTCCCTTCATCCATACTGTGGCCTGCCTGCTGTGGTCCTCTTTTGTCATTTGGCTAACGGGTGTTTTGCTTTCAACTGCTGATTGGGGGAGCCCACTATTTTCTCCACATGCTATTTCATCTTCTTCTTTACTAGGATGATTACACTAGTGGACTATATTATTACATGAAATAGCCCAGTATCTTGTGAGAGGAATTCGCTTGTACAATGTTTAATCAACTGTATGAGCTATGTTAGTGGCATATTATATGTTACACTTTCTTCTTTTATTGACACATTTTTGGGGTTCTCCAGCAAATCATTTAACCCTGATTTCCTTATCTTAACCACCAACGGATTGAACCCGATATCTCTAAAGTCCCATACAAAGTCTTCTCTCCCTGCTCCTGCATGCATGCATTGTGTTCACAGCACCTACCTGGCCTCTTAGCCTCCGGTTCTCTAACCTCCTCCTACCCGAATCCACACTCCACCATGTCACTCAGTACATTCCTGTGCATCCTGGCATTGTTGGATAGAGGGAAGGGCTCCCTGCCCCTGGTTCTTGGCATGGTTCTTGCAAATTCTCAGCCTCACCACTCACAGGGTGAGACACGCCCACCTCTGCCCCAGCCCAAACAAGGGCAGCTTCCTAGGAGGCCATGTGGTTTGTGGCTGCCCTTCCTTTGTTTAGAGCAATGCCTGGAATCATATCCCTCCAGTCTACCAAGAGCATTTTCTCCACCTCACAAGTCCATCAGGATTGTCCAGAGAAATTTTGAAAATCACGGATGCCTCTTTCACCTGAAACAATGGTGATCCCATTGGTCTAGACTCAGAACCAAGCAATGATGTTCTCTTAACCCCTCAACTCGCGGAACCACCAACTTAGGGAAGTCCAGTCAGCTTTAGAAACAGCACAAGCTGTCTGTCATCCCAGCACTTTGGGAGGCTGAGGTGGGCAGATCATCTGAGGTCAAGAGTTCGAGACCAGCCTGGCCAGCATGATGAAAGCCCGTCTCTACTAAAAATACAAAAAAATTAGCCAGGCATGCTGGTGTGCATCCATAGTCCCAGCTGCTCAGGAGACCGAGGCAGGAGAATTGCTTGAACCCAGGAGCAAAGGTTGCAGTAAGCTGAGATCATTCCATTACATTCCAGCCTGGGTGATGGAGTGAGACTCTGTGTCAACAACAAACAAACAAGCAAACAAGCAAAAACAAAAACAGAAAAAAAAAAAAAAGGAAAGAAAAGAAACAGCACAAGTATCATGAGCCATGCCCCACCATTCTGTGTTCCCTACACCATGCGCAGCCCTGCTTCTGGAAGCCACCCTGTGGGCTGTCCCCTGCCCCTCTGTTTCCCTGGCCCTCAGGAAGGCCATGAGTCCCCACACATAGCAGCGTGACTGGTCCCCAATAGGCCAACAATGACTCCTCAGAAAATGCTCTGGGCTCATTTGGTCTTTACGAGCAGGGAGGCACCTGTTGCCCTGAGTGAGAAGATGAATCTGATACTTGTTCCTCTTTGCATTTTCTAACGTTTACTTCAATGCTGTCTGCAAAGATCATAGCACATTTCACAAGCACGTGAAAGTGCACTTGGCAGCTGCGATCGTGCAAGGACAGTATTTTACTGACGTGAGATTGTGCTCTCTGCCCTCACACTCCAGCCCGTGCAACCGCAACTGCGTCAAAGTTTCCTGCCCTCCTCCTCTCATTGACCCACCTGTGTTGACCCAGTCAACCAAATGAGCTTCAGCCCTAAACAGGATTCAGGATTTTCATCAAATGTTATGTTCCAGCATTTAAAAGTACGTAATAAAATGTGTACATCAGCTATGATGTTTATGTATGTGTTATAAACTTTTTTGAAAAAAAACTAGAGACTTTGAATCCCACGTGAGAAGGAAACTTGACCATCACATCTGGTGTCTGCTGGTGGTTTGGTCTGCGTTCATGCTTCTCGGATCCACACTGGCTTCATTGCTTTGTTAACACTTCTGTGGGGCTTCCGGGCACACGTTCGGCAGATGTTCCAGAGGCCCCGTCAGACAGAAACACTCGCCCCTCAGATTCCTGCCTCACCTCCTCCAGGGACCCCAGAGCCCGTCAGACAGAAACCCTCGCCCCTCAGATTCCTGCCTCACCTCCTCCAGGGACCCCAGAGCCCGTCAGACAGAAACACTCGCCCCTCAGATTCCTGTCTCACCTCCTCCAGGGACCCCAGAGCCCGTCAGACAGAAACACTCGCCCCTCAGATTCCTGCCTCACCTCCAGGGATCCCAGAGCCCGTCAGACAGAAACCCTCGCCCCTCAGATTCCTGTCTCACCTCCTCCAGGGACCCCAGAGCCCGTCAGGCAGAAACACTCGCCCCTCAGATTCCTGCCTCACCTCCTCCAGGGATCCCAGAGCCCATCAGGCAGAAACCCTCGCCCCTCAGATTCCTGTCTCACCTCCTCCAGGGACCCCAGAGCCCGTCAGGCAGAAACACTCGCCCCTCAGATTCCTGTCTCACCTCCTCCAGGGATCCCAGAGCCCGTCAGGCAGAAACACTCGCCCCTCAGATTCCTGTCTCACCTCCTCCAGGGATCCCAGAGCCCGTCAGACAGAAACACTCGCCCCTCAGATTCCTGTCTCACCTCCTCCAGGGACCCCAGAGCCATGAGTGTGAGGAACTGCTTCATTCTCACTTATCCGTGGATGTCCAAGTTCCAATGGACAGCGGTTTTTGGAGGCCCAGGGGCCATGGGCAGAGGGCCCGTGACCTTCTTGGCAGTAGATCAGGCATGTGTCAGCCCGCAAGGCTCACACCAGCAACCAGTTGTCTGTGGCTGAGTGGCTGAGCACTGTGGACATGTCATACGGGAGCAGCACTACGCAGATGTCCATCCTGGCCAGCTGGTGGTCAGAACACCCTCGCTGCCACTTAGAAACAAATGGCAGGCCCCCTCCGGTCCGTACGTGAAGTCTGAAGTGAGCCCCAAAATGGACTGGGTTGAGAACCTACAAAGAATCCTTGGCTAGGCACATAAAGGAAGACAAACTGGATGTCTAGTGGGTAACTTTGTAATTACCAAAGGATTTTCCATTTTGTGAAAATGCTTGTTCATGTCGTTTCTTCACTGTTTCCTTGTTCATGCCCGTTCACTAATTTTTCCGTTGTTCACCGTGTTCCAGGCACTTGTTGGGAGCTGGGACCTGGATAAACAAGACAGCATCTCTGCCCTCAAGCACTTCTCTAGGTAATGGCATTTTGAAGTAGGTGATATTTCAAAGGGGATGCATCACAGTCTTTTCGGGAACTAATATTACACAAATTAGGCCCCATTGCCAAAGCCATTGGGCAACGTGTCCACAGATGGCCTAAGTCATAGAGAATTCTTTTCTTCAGAGAGGGTGTCTACCTTGGTGTGAAAAGAGTTGGACTCTCTGCACAATCTTTGCAAGCACAATCGAAATTCTATTAGCATCTTTTAGAACTTGTTAGAAAGCCCATCTTCGATTAAACACCCTTCGTTTTGGCTTCAGATGCCCTGTTCTCTGACGAATTCCGCTCGGCTTCCCTGCATGATGGGTGTGATCAGGTGAGGGGTGACATTGGCACTTGAGGTTTTGGTTTACAGCCTCTTTAATTAGACCCGTTCTCTAAAGCACTTACATGATGCTCTTAAATAGAGTTGACCCTTTTTATTTAATTTCATTTGCCTGTTAGTGTTTGGAGACTCTCCAGCAAAGCACTTCAGTAAATTCAATAAAGTTCATACTACAATTAATATGGGACCCAGCAATGATGGGTACCCAGTCCTCTATCAGCAGCATCATAATTTGACTAGAAGCACAAATATTTTAGTGAATTAAGTAGCAGAAATTGGAGTGAATCAATGAAATAAAACATTATATTTTGTAAAATTAGTAAGCTTTAAATGTGGAACAGTTCACTACCAAATGCAATCAGAAGGGTCTTCTGGACCTTTTGTACCACTATAATTACGGTGTGAGCTATAGATTTTGCTGCATTGTTGGGATACATTACTGATTTCTCCCTACTTCCATCACGCAAATTAAAATAATGTTGAGTTTTACTTTAGGTCTTGTATTCTTCTTTTTTTTTTTTTTGTAGCTACAATTTAGAGCCAGCTCTGGATGGAAAGAGTGCATTCTGTATTGACCGCTGACATTCTACTTACAATTCTGGAAATAGTATTTCTTTTAAAAATTACCTTTATTAGTTATAGATTGTATAATTTGAGGGACCTCTGATCTAGGATAATCAAGATTGACTAAGTTAAAGCTGAAAAATAATGTTAATGAGATACAGTAGGAGTCACAATTTTAAACACGTCTGGTCACTCCTACTGTTCACTGTAGACTCATTTGGACTCTATGGAGCACATTTGCATCTCCACAATCTTCCCAGTAATGTCGTCCATCCCAGTGAAGCTCTAAATGGAAGGCAAGGATCTAGATTCTTTTTTAAAATTGAAACACAATATTTGTATACATTTATTGGGTACATGTGATATTTTGTTACATGAGTAGAATGTGGAATGATTGAGTTAAGGCATTTAGGATATTCATCACCTTGAGTATTTATCATTTATATGTATTGAAAACATTACAAGTCCTCTCTTTAGCTACTTTGAAATATATAATACATCCTTGTTAACTCTAGTCACCTCCTCTCCCAGTGGTCAATAGGAAAAAAATGAAACATAAAACTGTAGTCCCCCCTCTCATCTACACACCTTTCCCAGTATCTGGAATCTATCATTCTACTGTCTAACTCTGTGAGACATTTTTTAGCTTCCACATGTGAATAAAAGTGCAGTATTTGTCTTTCTGTTACTGACTTATGTCACTTAACGTAATGACTTTCAGTTCCATCCACGTTGTTGCAAATGACATGATTCTTCTTTTTTATGGCTGCATAGTATTCCAGTATATATATTATAGTATATAATATATAGTATATAAATAGTATATATAGTATAATATATAGTATGATTATCATATCTATTATAGTATATTATTTTATATATAGTATATATAAATATATATATTTTTATATACCATATATGTTATATATAGTTTGTATATATAGTATACACTATACTATATATAGTATAGTGTATACTATATACATTTACAGTGTATACTATATAAATATATACTATATATTATCTATAGTATATATAGTATATACATATAGTATATATTTTATATATAGTATTCCATATATATAGTATTCCATATATATATAGTATTCCATATATATATATAGTATTCCATATAGGCAGCATCCTGACCAGAAGCTGATTATTTACAGCATATTTTTCTGTTCAGAATTGTGGTCCTATAGTACAGCCACTATGGAAAACAGTGTGATGATCTCCCCAAAACTAAAAATAGAACTACCACACAATCCAGCAATCCCACTACCGAATATTTATTCAAAGGAAAGGGAATATATACACACACACACACACACACACACACACACACACATAAATTGTATAAAAACTATATATAAATATATAAATAAAAATATATACTATATATACGGTTTCTTTATCCACTCATCTGTGGATAGGCACTTCGGTTGATTTATTATCTTTACTCTTGTGAATAGTTTGTGATAAACAGGAGGATGCCATATGGATTTCGCTTCCTTTGAATAAATATTCAGTAGTGGGATTGCTGGATTGTGTGGTAGTTCTATTTTTAGTTTTGGGGAGATCATCACACTGTTTTCCATAGTGGCTGTACTATAGGTCCACAGTTCTGAACAGAAAAATACACTGTAAATAATCAGCTTGTGGCCAGGATGCTGCCAATGACATTATTTCATTAATAATGCATTTTTGGTTGTCAAAAACAATCAGTATTGTAGCTCTTTCCTAGATACTGTTTATTATAAATCACTTTGCAACAGTGCATTATTTTGCAGAGAATAAAAAGCAAAACCATTCCTTCAGCTGGAATTAACAGTCAGGAAAGACAATCTTTCAGAAAAGGAAAGAGATAAATTAGCATATGGAAATCTGTTCTAAAACATCAGCCTGTATTTGTTGACATAGGAAAATGAACAATGTGTATTCAAGCACAGAGATTAAAGTTACTTGAAACATTTCCTAATTGTTGTTGTTGGTTAATAAGAAAGTACTGTTTGAGGAATGTCAGATTCTCATTGTTGTTGTTTTTCAATCCCAGTTGGGGTTTGTACCACATGTAAAATAGATATTGCATGAGCAAGTCTTACAAGAAAACAGAATTGTTTAAATCAGACTGTAATATCGTAACGATATGGTAATCCTCTTCTCAGACCTTTTAAAATC
Organism: Rhinopithecus roxellana; assembly: GCF_007565055.1. NCBI lineage: Eukaryota > Metazoa > Chordata > Mammalia > Primates > Cercopithecidae > Rhinopithecus > Rhinopithecus roxellana. The sequence continues at coordinate 87,166,239 of NC_044551.1, forward strand.
CTGTTGTCTACCAATTGCAATAAGATTTCAGTTTGTCGTTGAGCCTTATTTAGGTGGAATAGAAGAAGACGCTGATGACTGTGGCTGCACTTTCAGCACACATGGGTGTGGCCTCGCGCTGGCGGGCAGAGTGCTTCTGCCTTTGGAGCAAGAGGCCAAGTCCTGCACCTTCTCCGCCATTGTGACGAGAACAGACCTTTCCCTGTGGATAAAGGGAGCAAACGTTGTTCAATCCTGAGCTCCGTGTGTTTTCTTATGGTGTGGAAATCCAACCCGCCCCATGTCTGGACCCATGTTCTGTCCCCGCCACCTGCTGAAGCCAGCAGGCCTGTGTGTAGTACGGCTGGCTCAGCTAATTGCCCGCTTGCCTAAAGGAAAATGTGAAGCAACATGTTAAAACTTGTTGGAAGGAATCCTGAGTCAAAGTCTCAGCTGAGATGTTTGCTGCCGGTGTCTAAGGAACAAGGACACCCGGTTGTGAGTCTCTGGGGCTCTCAGACTCCAATGTGGGTGCATCAGTCTTTTGTATGAGTAATGGAATAATCCACACAACTCTTCACCGGTTTGGGACAGGAACAGATTCAGTCTTACAATGGAGAAATGTGAGCTGTGGTATTAAAAGAATTCACTTTCTAAAAACTTAGTCCAGAGAGGATGAGTTGCACACCCAACTGAAGAATTAGAACAGGCTGTCCAGCATTCATTCACTCGCTTTCTCTGGTGCATAATTAGAGGACAGAGAGAGACAATGTAAATATCCAGCTCACCTACCTCCACATCATATAAACTGTAGCTCAAGTCAGGGGAGAACATTACTTGCTCCTTTTCCCCTATCTGACCATTTTCAGAGGAGACTATTTTCAAAACCCAGACGTCCCCTATGTCATGCCACCGCTGACACTGAGAGAAATGGCAGCCTCGGACTTTTATATCGGAAGGTGTCCATCTGAATGGTAACAGGTTGTCCCAGTTATCTGAACTCTGTGACACTGAGGGAGAACTTTGGGATAGGCTTTGCCCGTCAAGCAACTGAGCACAGCCTCACACCAGCCCCGTCAGGAGAGACGATCTTCCACAAAGCCAACTGGTTACACTTGGCCACACAGCTCTTGGCCACAAAACATTGGCAGCCACCCTTTGCATGGTTAAAGTCACTAATCTCTCAGATGGACAGGCCATTTTTTGCCATTTTGTAAACAGCAGAGTCCCTGTGCAGACCCCAGAGGTTGAGGAAGCGGAAAAGGAGCATTGATCCTGGAGAGCTAAGATGCTAAGACCACCAGCATTGGCAGCAACAATCTCTGTGCTTGGCCCAGCAGGAGAACCCAGCAATGGCACGGGGAGAAAGTGGAAAGCCTCTCTCCCTACACCAGACATGCTCTGCTGCTGCTCAGAATTTATGGAGAATTTCAAGGTGGTGGCAGCAGAGCCTACGTTAAGCAGGGGACTCTGAATAACTTCGTAGACTGCAACCCCAGGAAGATTGTCTGCTCAGCCCTATACCAGCTACCTTCAATCCAGCATAAACATCCCAGGAAAGAATATTCTCTAGGCTTCATGGGCCATTTCTGAATCCACTGTCACAGAGCCCATGTCCTGTATTGCTCACCTCTTAACAAGCCCTGACCTCCAGCCATGGTACATTCCCGTCTCTGCTTCTTCGCTTGCCCCTGGCTTAGAATGCAGGTGTGACCTCTTGGCGCCCTCTAGACAGACCCTTATTCTCTCCCTACATTCCAGCAGAACATCTGCCGGCTGACTCAGAGATGCCTCGTAACAATGGGCAGGGTCCCAGAGACACTCTTGTCCAAATCCCAGCATCTGATGTATCACATCCCTTCATGGCCTCAATGCAGGGTCCTTTCCTTTTTACTAGAAAAAGACTCTCTTTTTTTGAGACAGAGTCTTGCTCTGTTGCCCAGGCTGGAGTGCAGTGGATCTCGGCTCACTGCAACCTCCACCTCCCCGGTTCAAGCTGTTCTCCTGCCTCAGCCTCCTGAGTAGCTAGGACTACAGGCCTGCACCCTGCACCACCACGCCCGGCTAATTTGTGTATTGATTCTGAAAGATTCCTAACAGAGGTATCACTGCAATCACATATGGAGTTATCTGTAGAGTCAGTAATCTGTTTAGAATTCTCTATAAAGTCTCTACCGTTATTTGTAGAGAGAAATAACTGCATAGGCCAAACAAGGGATGCTCAGAGAGTAGACAATGCCAGTGTTATCTTTGATAATGGAACACACATAGGAGGAAAACATTCAAAAGCAAACAAAAAATATACAGAAAAACATTAACTTGAGGACAAACAGTTTACTATTTTGAGTGTTTCATCATTTGTAAGATTAATAGAAACATAAATCTCAGCCTTATAATAAAAGATGGAGTTGGAAATTTCTCAGAGCTTTCATAGTTCTAGGAAAATTTTACTCTTTATTACACCGTTGTGTTAAATCTAACACATTAGAGAGTAACTGACATTTTCATATATTTAACCTTCTGATACATGAGTATATCTCTCCATTTATTGAGATATTTTAAAATTTTCCCTAGCAATGTTTTATAGTTTTCTGCTTACAGGTTTTGCATATTATTTTTCAAATTTACCTTTATTCTTCAGAAAACATTTTGATACTGTCATAAATAATATTTGTTTAAAATTTTAATTTCTTATTTTAGTTGTTACCCTGTATCCTACAACCTTAGTAAACTCATTGGTTCTAATATCATTTTGTATATCGCTTAGAATTTTATAAAAAATGATTAAATTTGTAAGTAGAAAGGGATTTGTTTCATTTTCCACCCCAATCCATATGATTTTGTTTCATTTTTTCATCCTATTTCACTGCTACCACTTCTAGAATATGTTGAAAACAGGACATCTTTGCCTTTTCCTGATCTTATGCAATTTTGTTTTAGAGCAATTTTAGTTTCATATAAAATTAAGTGAAAGTTACAGAGATTCCATGAAGAAAGCTATGTATGCCCTCACACACACAGAACTTCTCCCATTATCAGCATTCCCTACCAGAGGGCTACATTTGTTACACTTGATGAACCTACACTGACACATCATAATCACCCAAAGTCTATAGCTTACATTAGGGTTCACTCTTGATGTAATGGTATGTATGCAACATTGTAGGATAATACAGAGTATTTTCACTGCCCTCAATATCCTTTGAGTTTCAACTATTCCTTTTTCTTCTCGCTTCCAACTCCTGACAACAATTTATATTTTTCTCTTTTGCCTTTTCCAGAATGTCGTATTGATGGAATCAGACAGTATGTAGCCCTTTCAGATTGGCTGTTTTTCACTTAGTAACATGCTTGATAGCTCATTTCTTTTTAGTTCTGAATAATATCATATTTTTTTGAAGAACCAGGGTTAATTTATTTCATCACACAGTGAGTGACATCTTGGTTGACTCCAAGTTTTGACAATTATGAATAAAAGGTTTTTTTTTGTTTTTTGTTTTTAAATTATACTTTAAGTTCTAGGGTACATGTGCATAACATGCAGGTTTGTTACATATGTATACTTGTGCCATGTTGGTGTGCTGCACCCATCAACTCGTCAGCACCCATCAACTCGTCATTTACATCAGGTATAACTCTCAGTGCAATCCCTCCCTCTTCCCCCCTCCCCATGATAGGCCCCGGTGTGTGATGTTCCCCTTCCCGAGTCCAAGTGATCTCATTGTTCAGTTCCCACCTATGAGCGAGAACATGCGGTGTTTGGTTTTCTGTTCTTGCGATAGTTTGCTGAGAATGATGGTTTCCAGCTGCATCCATGTCTCTACAAAGGACACAAACTCATCCTTTTTTATGGCTGCATAGTATTCCATGGTGTATATGACATATCTATGTGCAGGTTTTTGTATCGAACTAAGTTCTCATCTCCTTTGGGTAGATACCCAGAAGTTTGATTTCTATACCACATGGAAACAGTGTGTTTAGTTTTGTAAGAAACTGCCAAACTGTTTCCCAGAGTGGCTGTACTATCGTGCATTTCTATCAGCAATAAAGGAGAGTTCCAGTTGCTCCACATCCTCACCAGCATTTGATGTTGTCAGTGGTCTGGATTTTGGCCATTCTAATAGGTAAGGGGTCTCATTTTATTGATTTTTTTTTTTTTTTTAGATGAAGTCTTGCTCTTGTCCCCCAGGCTGGAGTGTGATGGCGTGATCTCAGCTCACTGCAACCTCTGCCTCTCAGGTTCAACAGATTCTCATGCCTCAGCCTCCCGAGTAGCTGGGATTACAGGTGCCTGCCACCACACCTGGCTAATTTTTGTATTTTTAGTAGAAATGGGGTTTCACCATGTTGGCCCGGCTCGTCTCAAACTCCTGACCTCAAGTCATCCATCCACCTCAGTCTCCCAAAGTGCTGGTATTACAGGCATGAGCCACCATGCCCAGCTTTATTGATGTTTTAATTTGCACTTCTCTGATGACATATGACATGGAGAATCTTTTTCTATGCTTACTCACCATGTATATATCTTGGTAAGATGTCTCTTAAGGTCTGGCTAATTTTGAAATCTGGTTGTTTGTTTTGTCATTGGGTTTTTAAATTTTGGATATTAGACATTTATTCAATGTTTCCTTTGCAAATAACTTCTTTTAGGCTGTCTTCTCATTTTAGATTGTCTTCTCATTCCCCTGACATTGTCTTTCATAGAGCAGAACTTTTACATTTTATTGAAGCCTAGCTTATCAATTACTTGTCTCATGGATTATGCCTTTGGTATATATCAAGAAAAGTTGTCAGCCTCCAAGGTAATGTAGGTTTTCTCCTGTATTTCTTCTAGAGTTTTATAGTTTTGCATGTTGCATTTAAATCTGTGATCCATTTTGAGTTACTTTTTGTGAAGGGTTTAATGTCTGTGTCTGAATTCATTTTTACAGGTGGCAGTCCAGTTGTTCCAGCACCATTTGTTAAAAAAAAAAATTCTCTTTTCTTCATGGTATTTCTCTTGTTCTGTCTCAAAAATCAACTGATTATATTTACGTGGGTCTATTAGTGGGCTTTCTGTTCTGTTCCATTGATCTATTTGTTTATACCTGACTGTATTTTATGATGGTAGCTTTATGGTAAATCTGGAAGCTGGGTAGTATCAGTCCTGCAATGTTCTTCTCTGTCAATATTTCATTAGTTATCCTGGCTCTTTTGGTTTTCCCTATAAACTTTAGAATCCTTTTTTTGACATCTATAAAATCACTGCTGAAATTTTGGTTGGAATAAAAATTCATCTCTATATGAACATGATTCTATTAGGGAGAATTGGCTCAAATGATTACAAAGGTAAAGTCCCATGACAGGCTGTCTGCAAGCAGGAGAAAGAGAAAAGTGAGTCGTGTGGCTTCCAGGGAAGGTGGTAGTGTGTCACAGTTTAATTCCAAAAGCCCCAAAACCATGGAAGCTGACAGTGCAGCCCTCAGTCTGAGACCAATGGCCTGAGATCCCCTGGGTGGGTGCTGGTACAAGATGCAGAGTTTGAAAGCCAAAGGAACAACCTGGAGTCGGATGTCCAGGGGCTGGAGGAGAAGTATCATGCTCCAGAAGAGAAAGGGCAGGGTGAGAGGCAGAAAGAGAGAAAGAGAACAGGCAAATGAGAATTAAGCATGGGGGACACCCCCCCTTCCACCTGCTTTGTTTTAGTCACGTCTGCAGCTGACTAGATAGCACCCACACTCATTAGGAAGCGGCTTTCTCTCTCAGTCCACTGGCTCACAGGTAAATCTCTTATGGAAACACCTTCACAGACACACCCAGAAACAATGCTTCATCAGTCATCTAGACATATCTCAATCCAGTCAAGTTGACACCTTATAATAACCATCCCAAGTTTGCCCTTCATCAACTTGACATCCATATGCGTCTCCTTAAATTATACTTAATTTCCAAATAAAGACAATAAGAAGATCATCATTCCACCTGATATACGACTGAAAACACACTAATCCTATTCCCAGAAGAGGAAGTAAGTTATTGAGTAATGTTTATTTCTGATATCCCATGACTTAAACACTACGATGCAAAATTTATAATACTTAAATGCTGATACAAAGTTAATTGATATTATGTTACAAGATAAAGGAATAACAGAATAAATAAAACAAAGATATTTGCTTAATATGGGTGTATATAAGCACAAACATATTCTTAACAAAATAAGGAGAAAATACTCATCACAATTACATTCTTTATTGCTATAATCTGTCATGTGGTTGTAGCTGGTATTTGTAACTATCTTCATCTACTACTCATTGTGTATTCCCTTGGCCTTCAGCAGGCACTCCAGCTGATCATGGTTCTTCACCTAGTGAGGTGACCCAAACCTTTGTTCCTGAAGGGCCTGGGCCATTCATAATCCCTCTTGGATTGGTTGTTGTAGTTTCTAATTGACCGTAATTACAGGGCACAGTAATATTAAAAGAGGCCCTAAGGGACCTTGTGTATTCCAGACATAATCTTTCTTACTTCCACGTAGTCCAATTTCCTTTTGGTAGTTTGGATGAATCATCCCAGCCAACAGTGTAACTCCCTTCTCAGACTGTTGACTAAGAGGCATGAGGAGTCCAAAGTGGCTGGGTGGCAATCCTAACTTCCAGTTTAGTAAAAGCATGATTGCCTCTAGAGTTCCAGAGGGATTCCTCCCTCTGGAACTCTAGGCCAGCAGTGTAGCATCTTAAAATCCTTGCCTTAGTCTCTGTTCTCTGCTTGTCTCATCACACCTTTTATCTTCCTCTTATAAGAACCTTTGTAATACATTGGGCTTATTTAGACAGTCCAGAATAACCTCCCCACTCTTAGTACCAAATTTCTGTCTTAGTTCTGTTTGTGTTGCTATAAAGGGATAGCTGAGTAATTTAGAAAGAAAAGAGGTTTATTTGGCTGTGTACTGCAGGCTGTAGAAGCATGGTACAAACATCCACTTGGCTTCTGATGAGGGCCTCATGCTGCTTCCAATCACGGGGAAGGCAAAAGGAAGCTGATGTGCAGAGATCATGTAATGAGAGCAGAGGCAAGAGAGAGGGGTAGGAGGTGCTCGGCTTCCTTCAACAACCAGCTCTAGCAGGAACCAACAGAGGGAGAACTCACCTGTGACCTCAAGGATATAGCACCAAACCATTTACCAGGGAACCACCTACCCCTATGATCACACACCTTTCGCAAGGTGGAGGACCGAATTCCAAAATGAGGAGTGGAGGGCCAAACATCCACATTTTTGGGGTTGCTAATGTAAATAGTATTGCATTTTAAATTTTAAAATTCTGCCTGTTCATTGTTGGTATGTAAGAAAGCTATTGATGTTTGTATATTAACTTTATATACTGAAAACTTGCTGTAATTGCCCGTCAGTTCCAGTAAACTTTTGTTTGATTCATTTGGATTTTCTATATAATGACCATGTAATCTGCAAAGAGAGTTTTATTTCCTCTTTCCTAATACTGTATCTTTTTTTTTCTTTTGATTTCTTGTCTTATTGCATTAGCTAAAACTTTCAGTACAATGTTGAAAAGGAGCAGAAATAGGAAACATCCTTGCATTGCTTCCAACCTTAGTGAGAAAGCTTTAAGTTTCTCACCATGAGGTAGGATGTTAGTTAAGAGAAAGCTTTAAGATTCTCACCATTGTAGGCTTTTTGTAGACACCTATTGTCAAGCTGAGCTAGTTCTCCTCTATTCCTGGCTTACTGAGAGATTTTATCAGGGCTGAGTGTTAGTTTTTTTTTTTCTTTTTTTTTTTCTGTGCTTTTTTGGTATCAATTAATATGATCATGTTTGTATTTTTTAGCCTATTGATATGATGAATTATATTAACTGGAATTTGATTTTTGAACCAGCCTTGCATATTTAACATAAATCCCACATGGTCATGGTATATAATTCATTTTATACATTGATAGATTTGATTTGCTAATATTTTATTGAGACTTTTTGCATCTAAGTTCATAAGAGATAGTGGTCTGTGTTTTCTTTTCTTGTAATGTCTCTTTTATATTTTGGCATTATAATACTGGTCTCAAAGAGTTAGAAAATATTCCCTCTGCTTCTACTTTCTTAACGAGATTGTAGAGACTTGGTATAGTATTTTTCTCACATGATAGGTACAGTTTACCAGTGAACATATCTCAGTCTGGTGCTTTCAGATTACTTGTTCAATTGATTTAATAGATATAATTCTATTTAGATTGGTTATTTCTTCTTACGTGAGCTTTGGCAGATTGTGTCTTTCAATAATTTGTCTATGTCATCTAGGTTATCATAGTTGTGGGCAAGAAGTTATTCATATCATGGCTTGATTTTTATTTTAATATCTATGGAATCTTCAATGATATCCTCTTTTTCATTTCTGATGTCCATAATTTGTGTTATCCTTCTTTTTTTCTTAGTTACACTGGCTAGAGACTTATCAATTTTATTGATCTTTTCCAATAATCAACTTTCAGTTTTGTTAGTTTTTAAAAATTTATTTCCTGTTTTCAATTTTATCGATTTCTATTGTACTAATTTTTTTTTCTTCTGTTTACTTGGAATTTAGTTTGTTGTTCTTTTTCTAGTTCCCTATGGTGGAAACTTAGATTATTGATTTTATATATTTCTTATTTTCAAATACTAATTCAATGCTATGAATTTCCCTTTATTCACTGGTTTTGCTGCATCCAACAAATTCTGATAAGTTTTTATTTCATCTTTATGTAGTTAAAATAATTTTTAATTTTTCTTGAGGTTTTTTCCTTGAACCGTTTGTTATTTGAAAGTGTGTTGTTTAATTTTTTCAAATTTTGAGATTTTCCAGTTGTCTTTCTGTTATTGATTTCCAGTTTAATTTGTTGTTGAGTTCAGCTAGGTCCTCACTGATTTTCTGCCTGCTGAATCTGTCCATTTTTTATAGAGGATGTTTGAAATAATCAACTATGATATTTTATTTATTTATTTCTTCTTTCAGTTCTATCAGTTTTTGCTACACGTAGTTTGACACTCTGTTGTTAGGTGCACACATGTTAAGGATCGTTGTGTCTTCTTAGAGAACTGACTCTCTTACCGTTATGTAATGCCTTTGTTTATCCCTGATAAGTGTCCCTGCTTTGAAGTCTTTTCTGCCTGAAATTAATGTACCTATTCCATCTTTTTTAGATTAGTCTTAGTATGATATATTTTTCTTCATTCATTTACATTTAATCTACATGTATCTTTATTTTTAAAGTTGCTTTTTCCAGACAATATAGAGTTGTATCTTATTTTGTGATTCACTCTGACAGTATCTGTATGTTTTTTTTCTTGGAGCGTAGATTCAAGTTGCCCTGAATATATATGCACTCAGTCTCAGTTTTTTATTTTGGGAATTTAGACTATTGAAGTTCAAAATGAATATTTATATGGTTGAATTAGTATCTGTCATATTTCTTGCTGTTTTCCATTTGTTGCCGTCTTTTTTATTCCTATTTTTATTTTTCACTTTTCTGCCTTTTGCGGCTTTAATTTAAAGTTTTATAGATTCCCTTTTGTCTCCTTTCTTAGAATAACAGTTATACCTTTATTAATTATTTTGTGGTTCCCCTAGATTTTGTAATATTCATTCAACCTAATCTAAATCCTCTTTCAGGTAAAATTATATTATTCACTGATAGTGTGAGTGTATTATAATAACAAATTAATCTCAACCACTTTCTCTTTCCTCCTTTATCACTGCTTTTATCATTTCTTGTGTAGGAGAATATAAGCTTATGTATAATTGTTCATTTCTTGTATATCAACATACATAAACATATATATGTACACATATTATATATACATAAGCATATGCAATCAAATGCATTGCTGCTATTATTATTTTAGGCACTGTTACCTGTTAGATCAATTGAGAATAAAAGTTTTCATGTTACCTTCACATATATCCTTTTTGATATCCTTTCTTTATCTATAAAAAGCTGAGTTTCTAACCTATATTATTTTTCTTCTCTCTAAAGAACTTCTTTGAATGCTCCTTAGAGGTAGGTCCACTGGCAACAAATTCCCTTAATTTTTGTTTATGTGAGAAATTTATATTGTTTTCTTCCTTTACTTTTAAAGAATAATTTTTCAGGATATAAAATCATAACTTGGTGTTTTGTTTTGTTTTGCGTTTTTGCTGTCTCAGCACTTTAAATATATTCTGCTTGGTGTTCTCTAAGAATCCTGGATCTGTGATTTAGTGTCCAATTTTAATTTGGATACTTTTTAAAAAATTATTTATTTATTTATTTTTGTTATACTTTAAGTTCTGGGATACAAGTGCAGAATGTGAAGGTTTGTTACATAGGTATACGCATGCTATGGGGGTTTGCTGCACCCATCAACCCATCATCTATATTAGGTATTTCTCCTCATGCGATCCCTCCCCTGGCCTCCCATTCCCTGACAGGTCCCAATTTGTGATGTTCCCTTCTCTGTGTCCATGTGTTCTCATTGTCCACCTCCCACTTATGAGTAAGAACATGCAGTGTTTGGTTTTCTGTTCCTGTGTTAGTTTGCTGAGGATAATGGTTTCCAGCTTCATCCGTATCCCTGCAAATGACATGAAATCGTGCTTTTTATGGCTGAATAGTGGTGTATATGTGCCACATTTTCTTTATCCAGTCTATCATTGATGGGCATTTGGGTTGGTTCCAGGTCTTTGCTATTGCGAATAGTGCTGCAATAAACATACATGTGAATATTTCTTTACAGTAGAATGATTTATAATCCTTTGGGTATCTACCCAGTAACGGGATTGCTGGGTCAAACAGTATTTCTGGTTCTAGATCCTTGAGGAATCACCACACTGTCTTCCGCAATGGCTGAACTAATTTACACTCCCACCAATGGTGTAAAAGCATTCCTATTTCTCCATATCCTCTCCAGCATCTGTTGTTTCCTGATTTTTTAATGATCTCCATTCTAACTGGCTTGAGATGGTATCTCATTGTGGTTTTGATTTGCATTTCTCTAATGACCAACGTTGAGTTTTTTTCATGTTTTTTGGCTGCGTAAATGTCTTCTTTTGGGAAGTGTCTGTTCACATCTTTCACCAACCTTTTGATGGGGTTGTTTGTGTGTTTTCTTGAAAATTTGTTTAAGTCCCTTGTAGACTCTGGATATAAGCCCTTTGTCCAATGGATAGATTGCAAAAACTTTCTCCCATTTTGTAGGTTGCCTGCTCACACTGATGATAGTTTCTTTTGCTGTGCAGAAGCTCTTTAGTTTAATTAGATTCAGTTTGTCAATTTTGGCTTTTGCTGCCATTGCTTTTGGTGTTTTAGTCATAAAATCTTTGCCCATGCCTATGCCCTGAACGCTATTGCCTAGGTTTTCTTCTAGGGTTTTTATGGTTCTAGGTCTTACATTTAAGCCTGTAATCCATCTTGAATTAATTTTTGAATTTGGAGGCTTTTAAAGACATTATTGCTTCAAATATTTCTTCTTTTCTCTCTTCCCTCTCCTTGCGGTATTCCTACTATGTGTATGTTACATCTTCTACAGTTGTCCCACAGTCCTTGGATATGTTGTTCTTTTTTTTCTCCCTTGTCTTTGTTTTCTTTGCTTTTCAGTTTTAGAGGAATTTTATTGATAAATCCTGAAGCTTAGAGATTCCTTCCTCAGTCATGTCCTGTCTATTAATAAGCCCATCAAAGGCATTCTTTTCTGTTCCAGTGTTTTTGATCTCTAACATTTATTTTTTGTTCTTTCTTAAGATTTTTATCTCTCTGCTTATCTTGCCTATCTATTCTAGCATGTTGTCTACTTTATCTGTTAGAGCCCTTAACATATTAATCCTTGTTGTTTTAAAATCTCAGTCTGATGATTCCAATATCTCTGCCATGTCTAATCCTGATGCTTTCTCTGTCTCTTCAAATTGTGTGTGTGTGTGTGTGTGTGTGTGTGTTGCCTTTCAGTATGCCTTGTAATTTTTCTTGTTGACTCGACATAACGTACTGGGTAAAAGAAACTGCTGCAAAAAGGTCATTAGTAATGCAGTGGTGAGGTGTGGGAGAGAATTCTATAGTCCTGTGCTTAGTTGTTTGTGTTTTCATAAGTCTGTGTCTCTGGACTTTAAACTTCACAATTGCTCATTAGTCCTCCCCGATTTTTAAATGGGATAGATGGGATCAGTGGCTGGAGTTGGATATTTGTCTTCTCTCAGGAAGAAGACTAGAGCTGGAGTTGAGTACTTCCACCTCCTCAACATCAGTTAGGTTCTGATAAAACTCCAGCAGATTTAGCTCTGCTTATATTGCTTCTTCTGAGAGGAGAGCTTCTGAGGAAGAATGGAGTGTTGTGAACTACTTTAAACTGATGTGTTTTGACCTACCCCTGCTAGGAGCAAGATGAGATTTTTCTCCAGTGTTTGCTGTGAGAACCTGGTCTAGCTCCTGGAGGTGAAAGTCATGAAGGGTGGGCACATGGGTGCACTGCATAATTGAGTCTTCCTCTTCCTGGAGTTTGGTGTTCTCAGGCTTGTCTTTTCTTAGCCTCCAGCAGTTTGCTCATTACAACTTAGGTTCTACTACCACGGCACTGGCTCCTGTGGTGGTGGTTTCCGCTCCTGTGTTTCTGCTCCTGTAGGACATGACTCCCTGTATTTGCCTGTCTGTCTCTTCAGTCTAGAGGTTAGCAGTTTGCTCTTTGTCCTCACCTCTTTATGGATCCAAGAAGGGTTCTAATTTTTCAGTCTGTTCAGCTTTTCACGTGTGGCGAGGATGGAGTTGTATTTCCAAGCTTCTTACATGCAGAACTGGTAAAGGAAAGTGTAGATGAGTCCACATTTTTAAAGTTAATTTATATTATTAATTACATTTATAAACTGGAAAATGTCTGAGATAGATTTCAATTAATTTAGAGATTTATTTTGCCAAGGTTGAGGATGCGCCCAGGAGAAAGAAACAAGCTACAGTGGGATCTGTGATCCATGCTTTTTCCAAGAAGGCTTTTGAGGACTTTATATTTAAAGGAAAAAGAGCAGGCAAGTGGGGAAGGAGGAATAAAAAATGAAATAAACAGAGAAAGGGGGATATAGACGACAAAATGGTTACACTCTTGTGAAGCTTTGATTACTGTTCACTGAATCCACATTTTACATGTGAAAAGAGAGGAGTAGAAAAAATCGTTATGCATTCATCCTGTGTGCAGTAGATCTACATTTTACATAAGATAAGGTCAGTATGGTGTAAGGAAGAAGTCAAATATGCAGTTGTCTCAGGGTGGGCAGGTGGATGATTTCTAGTCTTGTCTTTGTCCCACATCTGTGATGATAAGCTCTTAATTTACACTGTCAGAGATTGACTAGACCTTTGTTTTAGGGTTAGTTTACAGGTGGGGATACATATTCTGAAAGATTTGGGGGCCTGCAAGAAATTTCCTTGCGAGCGATTTGTGACGACCACCTGGAGAAAGACATGGCCTTCTATGTCACAGCTATCTGAGAACAAACAAGAAAGCAGTTTTATTTTTACTATTTTTTTTTTGGCATGACTCAGTTCCCGAGTTAAACTTTCCCTCTGGCATAGTGAGTGTGGGGTCCCAATATTTTATTTTCCTTTCACACATTGATTAATTTTTAAAATAAAAAGCAACATTGCATTCATGAGATGAAGCCTATTTAGTTAAGATGTGTCAACATTTTTGGATATTTTTAGACTTTATATTATACAGTTGTGTTAAAAATCATAGCCCCTGTTTTCTTGAAAGGTATTGACCCATAGTTGTTTTTCTTTTTCTTCCTAATATTTTTAACTGGTTAGAGTATCAAAATAATGTTGCCTTCATGCTGAATTAGTTTATGTCAAATAGGTATTAATTCTTCTTTTAATATTTTCTAAAATTCAGTAGTAAAGCAATTTGGACCTGGAGGTGTCTTTGTGAGAAAATGTTTAAATACAGGTTCAATTTCTTTAAAAGATACAGGGCTTTTGATGTTAAAAATTTTGTTTCAGGTGAGCTTACCTATATTGTGTTTTTCAGTGAATTTCACCTAAGTCATGAAATTCATTTCCATGCAATCTTTCATAATATGCCAGTATGTCTTTTAACTGTTTGCTGCCTGAGTAGAAATGTACCTGCTGTCATTTATGATGGTAGTAATTTGTACTTTTGCTCTGTTTTTCCTAATCTGCCTGGCTAGAGATTTATCAATTTTATTGATCTGCTCAAGGAAGCAGCCTTGGGTTTATTTGATTTTCTATATCAATTTCCTGTTTTCTATTTTGTCGATTTTTGCTCTTATGCTAAGTATCTCTTTTTATCTGCTTTTCTTTGGTGTTAGGGCTTTTTCCTTTGTTATATATGAACAGATCCAGATGCCAGCACCAGACGACATGGCCCCTCCCTCCATTCCCCGTCCCTTCTGGGAAGGCTTGCACCCCTTCCTGCAGGAGGTAAGTTTGGACTGTTGCCTTCCTTGATGTGCTGCCTACTTTGGCCTGGGTCTCTCCTCCCTGAGGTACCCCCAGAGCACTGTCCCGTGGCTCTTTACACAGCTGTCCCACATGGGCTGGACTTCAGACACAAGCAGCGTAGTCCAGATCTGTGGCCCCTCAGGTAATCGTTTTGGAGAATTACTCCTGGGTACAAGGGCATGAATCCCCTACTGTGAGGACCTAGAGAGCCTGGAGGTGCGAAGAGTGTTAACTACTTTAACTCAGAGCAATTATTAAAGTCATTGCCTACCGTGAGTCACATGTGAGGTAAATCACTGGGCACGAGCAGCAACCTCGACAGACAACCTTTAACACAGACAGAACGTGCTTGGGACTTACCAAGGAAGGAGAAGCAACTTTCCCACTGTTATCAGAGGGGGGGTCCTCACCTTCCTCTGGGAGGAGAGGTCCACAGCCCCCATCACTGTCCTTTCTGGAGACATATGAGTTCTTCTCCCGATGGCAGTGAGACCCTGGGCTGATGCGCTGTCTGATCCAGGGACGACCCTCTCCTGGGCAGTGAAAGGCAACTTCAACAGAATCCGAAGTCAGCCCAGACATCAGTATCCAGAGAGAAGCCAGTGGGGAGGAGGATGAGAACTTAAAAAAATTGGCAATACAAATTTCAAAACAGAAATGACAAAATACTAGTTACAGTAGCACCAAAAATGCAATATTTAGAGATAAATATAACACAATGTATGTAATATCTGTACACTGAAAACTGCAGAATGCTGTAGTGAGGAATTTAAAAAGAACTAAATAAATGGAGAGCTACACCATATTCTATGATCAGAAGCCACCATCGTGAAGAACAGAGGCAAATTCTACATGATACTCTATGATCAAAAGACACCACCATTAAGAACAGAGGTGAAATCTTATATACTGGAAAGAAAAGAGGAGAGAAAGGTTGTACTTTTAGAAGCAGATCATTGATTCTTAGTGTGCTAGTTCAGGACATGGAAGAGAGGGACCTGTTGGTACAAACTGAGATCAGACAAGAAAAGTACTTTGGGGACATAAGGCACTAAAGAATACCTGGAGCCTAGTGATGGGGCTTGATAGGGTTTCCTAAACTGAGACAGGAGGGACAAGAAGCCATAGCAGGCATCCTAAAAATGGTCTCTACCCTCAAACAATTATTTGGTAAAGATTCAAAGGCTTCCGTATCGCCATCTCCCCACCCTCTGTTTTGTCCCAGTCCCCACAAAGGCTAAGTCCTCTGTTCCTCCTCCACTTCTCTGCTCAGAAGACACACTGCTAGTATCCTTTCTATTAGGGAATTAGCAACAATAGAGTTTCGGGACTTGACAACTTCTTACAGGCAACTTGGCTTAGAGTCCATAGACAGAGAACCATCTAGGAAAAATGCATGTGTTTGTCAGTACTGTACATGGATGTGATTGGAAGGGGCTGGGAAATTACTCTTTTACTCACCTTGACCACTTCCCAATGCCTGTTAAATAGAGAAATTCCTGGTTGACTTGGGAGAAGTCACATAAGTTGGAAATGATGGGTGGATTATTCCTTCCATTCCACAGTGGGACAGTGAGAGAACCACTAGCATGGATTAGGGAGTTTGAATAGGTGTGAGTCACTAGAAAATTTATTGAAGTCTGTGTCTCACCTGCATTGGTGGAGATTCAGCCAATGGACTCAAAATGCCTTTCAAGGTCAAACATGATACGGTTTTAGAAGGATGTTTTTCATGTTCAGGAAACTGAGGAAAACCACGGCAAGCCCATCTGACTCTCTAGCAGTTATTCCTCCGTGCATCGCACAGAGCCCAGCAGAGAGGATCTCTCCATGGAATCATGCACAGAAGCCAACGAAGATGATAAAAGAGGCAAGCTAGGAAAACCAGGAAGCAATAAAACACTCAGAACTCCAAGCTAGGAAAGCTACGCAGAAATAAAACACTCCAGAGTCCACAAAACTCAATGAGCTTGTAGGTGTCAGGACGTTTTAAATTCCTGAGATTATAAATTTTAATGGGTGATAAAAATATATGATTTATTTCTAGCCCATGTCAAAATTAAATAAACAGCAATACCCACTCAGACGTGAAAGTCTCCAGTTTTCAGCTTCTACTTTTGAAACCATATTCAATGTTCAATGTCAGTTAGTTGCTTTACTAAACAAGTGGATGATCCTTCAAGAACACAAATATTCCACTTAATTTGGAAGATGAGAGTGTCTGGCTGGAGAGAGAGAGGATGGTGGCTAATTTTTCTCCAGATTCACAAGAAGGAGCAAAGCTTGCAAGAAGACTAATGGTTCACCAGGTCTTCAACTCCCTGATTGTTGATTCAAAGGAAATGTCAATGTAAAAGATGCACTATATGTGCAGTTAGCTGCAGGATTTTTAATAAAAGGCAAAAGGCTAGTTACAATGTAGCTGGGCATGCATTGCCTATGCATGGCCACTTGCTGCTTCTGGCTGCAGAGGCCTCCAAGTAACTAACTGGGTACATGCGTCCAGGTGGCAGCTCGGGCCTCTCTCTTCCATTGGGGAGAGAGAGATCAGCACTCAGTGACAATGAATGTTTTTGCCCTTCCTTCCTGAGTCACCCGCCATGGATAGCAGGGCCTAAAACATCTGACAAGTACCCATGGTTGAATTAAGAAGTTAAGAATAAGGCAGGAAGTGGTTTGAGCAGAAACTATGATCTTCTTCCCCCCAGATCCATGCATGCTCTGCAAAGTTTTACATGGAAGTATGCGTTAAAAGAAAACATTCCTTTAGCCTCATTACTCTGGCTCTGGAGACAAAAATACTGTAAGAGTGAGGTGCTCACACCTGTCTACTCACCTCAGGAGCCCATTCTGGGGGAAGATGCAGTGTGAATATTGGGTTTACACTTGAACTATTCTAAGGAGCAGCTGTGTGCCTGGTAGCAGGTGAAAGGCATTTTATTTTTAGTTTTTGCTTGCTTGTTGTTCCCCTTAAAGAGTGCATCTGGACATATTTCCAGCAGGTGGGAGCAACAGGAGGAAATCACAGCACTGTGGCACGGTGGGAGCACCGTTAGCCTGGATTCCGAAGGCTAGAGGACACTCAGGGCCCTGGAGAGTTCACTGAAGTGTCTGCAGCTCACCTGCAAAATGTGGGGATTGGGCCAGAGTAACTCAAAGGCCCCTTCAAGGCTAATCATGATATGAGTGTGGAGGGAAGTAAACTTAACAGAGGTTGGCAGGATAGGAGATTTTCCTGCACATCTCACCACCATTTAAAATTGGAGGGTGGTACAACTGATTTTAATGGCTGTAACAACCCTCTTCTATCCTCATAACAAGCTTTTTTGGGGGGCATGATGGAAGAACAACTTTGAGGCAATAAGGAGAAACTCCAGTGTGTCCGGTGGGTGGTACTGATGTTACAGGCACAGAATGGTGAGACTCGTGTGCTTCTTCCGCCGCCTGAGTTAGTTCAGCTCAGGACTGGAAACAGTTATGACGTAGGAACGTGCAGAATCTGCCTGTCATCCAGGGGCTCTGTAAAGCGTTTGATTTAGTTAAGAATATTCTAAGCACTCACAATTTATTTCCTTGCTGTCTATACAATCAAGTAAAGAGAAATCCAAGTTTTGCTGCTAACAGGTGCCCCAAAAACAAACCTTGGAAGACAAACCAGGAAGCCCAGGTCTTCCTCTGGCTCTGCTCCCAGCTTGCTCTGCCACCTGGAAAATTCCTCTTACCTTCCCGGGCTTTAGTTTCTTTGTCCGTAAAATGGAGCCAGGTGGACAAATTCATCATCACCATTTCACTAGCCAGAGTTAAGCAAACAAACGTAGCTCTATGCGTTGGTGGTGTGTGCGTTCCTAACGCATCTTGAGATACTCATCTATGAAAAAACAAAACCGTATTTTGCTTGGTAAATAGGTTACCTATACTGGTCATTAAAAGAAGGAGTCTTTGGTAAGGACCAACTGTCTGAAAAAGAGAGTCTTTGGTACTAGGATGAATTGTCATCGTTTGAGAATAAAGCAGAAGGAGATGGCCTGGGCCCGTCTAATTTGCATGGGTCCAGTCTTCAAGCATTACTTTTTATTTTTGTGTTCAAAATTGTTTGTCAAAATAGCCGTGAGAAAACAACATGGGTTTGGTTCTGTAGTAGCAGCGACCGGTGCCCCTGTTGCCCTTCTGTCTAGGCAGAAGAAGGGAGAGCTCTCCTCTGAAGCCATGGCGGCCTTCCCCAGTAGCTGCTCTCTGGTCATCTGACACCCAGGACAGAGCCACCAACAGCCGCACATCTGATCTGGAAGAATTGTGTCTCATCTCTTGAGCGGAGGCATTGTGACTGCTGAACTTGCATTGGAGGTGATTCAACACACTGTGTCTTGAAATCAGATCCCAAGAGGGCCACCAAACACATGGGGACCTCTGTGTGGGAAAGCATTTGACCAAATCTTAGCATTTCACACACCAGCCCACGTGATTGGTAATGATATTCTAACCCAGCTCAGTAACTCTCAGGAAGACTTTTATTAGAATAGAAAGACTGTAAAAAGGAAACTGGAAGTCTAATTAAAAGAGGAGAAGGCAAATCTAGTCTATGATAGCTCAACAGGATGGTGACGGTCAACAATAATTTACTGCATGTTTTAAAAATAACTAAAAGAGTATTTAAGTGGAATGTTTGCAGCACAAAGAAACGACAAATGCTTGAGGTGATGGATACCCCCTTTGCCTTGATGTGATTGTTACGCATTGTACATCTAGATCAAAATAGTTCATGGACCCCAAACATCTATACACCTACCATGCACTCATAAAAATTAAAAATAAAAGAGATACAAGCAAGTAAGTGTATCACTGATAGTTTTCAGGAAGGTTCAAAAAACAACTAGCCATAGACAACAGGCTAATAAACACGTCACAAAGCAGGAAAAAAGTGAGGTTCTGATGCAACTTCAGCAGTATGTTTTCGTGAAATGAAAATTTTCATTTTTTACATTAAAATGTTTACTTGTTTATTATTTGCCAAGTAAATGTTACAGATTCCATAATAAAAATAAGAGAGTTTCTATGAACCACAACGAGATCCATGAATGGTCTTAAAATGTTTGATTTGTGCACTACTCTATGCAGATCAAATAATAAAGCATTTTATTCCGACTGACAAAGAAGAGCATGGTAGAGAAGCAATTGCAAGATGTATATTTGTGTAAATCAAATTGTGCATTAAATCACAGAGGAATAAAAAGGTAAGTAAATCTAAGCAGACTGATTAAGTAATTATTTAAAATTTTTCCATTTAGTTTTTTGAATGATAAAAATCAAAGACTCTCACATCAAAAAAACTGGTAATGTTTACTACACATGACTAAATAAAAATTGCATTTGGTAAGATAATATTTGCCACATTCATAGCACTTACCCCAGCAAGGTATGTGGAAGCAGACAGCAAGTTATTCTGTTTCCATGTAAGATTTTTACATATGTTGTTATACATGGTATTCTCAAAAACCTAAGAATCTCACCATAGCAGGTGCTTGCTCAGAGCACAGTGTCCCACTGCCATGACTGAGTTCTCAGTTATAAAGAACAAATCACTGCATTCCCATGGACTTTCCTTTAAACACATCTACTGTTCTCAATCAATATAATTAATAGCAAGGAGCACATATTTATATTGAAGATGGTGAAAGTCAATTTGTTGTGGAAATTCAAGGGGTCCCTGGGATATCAGTTCTCCATTTAGTGCATGTTATCACCCTCAATCATATTAAGAAGTGGTTTTCAATGCATTTCTCAAAATTCCTCTTCTGATTTCTCATGTCAAGGGAGAGTCTAATTGGATTTTTAATCCTTGACTAATCATGCTACACATGGCACGCTGGGTTTAGGTGGAAACTGAAAAGTGCTTTCCACCAACCTATTATTGCAAGGCAGGCTTGAATGTAACCTGAATCAGTAGAAAAATAATGCAGTCAGCCCTTCTACTGTATAGACATTACATGAAAACAATACGCTCCTTTCTTCAGGAGGAAGCCCCTCCCCAGCCTTTGAAGCAGCTTTGGAATAATGGACTGCCATGGGCTATTTTTTTCTGGTTTCTGTGTTTCAATACCAGGCTTGTCTCTTCTGTTTGTTTTCAGCTAATTGCCTCGAGATCTAATAAGTTAGTGATGACGGGTGTTGAGCACCAGTGACCCTGCCAAAAGGAATATCATGTCGCACCAAAGTTGAAGGAGCAGTCCTGATGGGTCAAAAATGCTTTCTCTGAGGGGCTCTAATTCCTCCAGTGGGGTCAGGAATGGCACCAGTGATTGGATTGGGTTCCTTAAGCATCTGCACAAGGGAGCTTCTCTAAGAGAGGGACCAATAGACACGCTCATCACTGGAGGCTTGGGTTCTCGGCCTTATTGAAAAGACATTACCGTGGCACAGTCCTGTCTTCCTGCAAAGCCCTCATGCTGCCCTTTCTTTGAGAGCCATTACAGGAAAATTCAACTTTGATGAGAAGTTTAATCTGGTTGTTTCATTCTTCCCACGGAACATGCCTTCCTGAAGTTTTATCCAATGTACTTCCCTCCTCAGGGCAACGAAGTCTCATAAAGGAAATGGATGGTGTTGATTGCAGGGAGCATCTCATTCCAGGAAGCTAAAACGCACACTGGCCAACATTTGATCAATGAACAATGTCTTCCATTAAAAGAAAAAATCAAGGTGTCTTTAACAAAATGATGAGAGATTACACACATGAACAAATCCAGAGGCGGCAGCCTGTGGCGCTGTAAACTGAAATCCCAGCTCAAAGTGAGGCCGGGGCAGTCTGGTTAAGGCCAACAGTGTGCCTTTTCCTTTCTGAGAAATGCATATGGCGTCCCTTTCTTAGGGCTGCCATGACAAA
Organism: Rhinopithecus roxellana; assembly: GCF_007565055.1. Classification (NCBI taxonomy): domain Eukaryota; kingdom Metazoa; phylum Chordata; class Mammalia; order Primates; family Cercopithecidae; genus Rhinopithecus; species Rhinopithecus roxellana. The sequence continues at coordinate 87,187,541 of NC_044551.1, forward strand.
TTGCCAGCACTTGGTGGTTTAAAATGACAGAACTTTATTATCTCATAGTGCTGGAGGCCAGAGGTTTGGAATCAAGGTGCTCGAGTGTGGTGCTCACTCTGAAGGCCCCAGGGAAGAGTCTGCTTCTTGTGTTTCTCCTCATTCTAGGGCTTTGGGTGCACCTCGGCCTGTGGCTGCATCGCTCTAATCCTGTCTTGTCTTCACCTGGTCACACTCCCTTGGTGTGTCTCTTCTGCACTTGGTCACACTCCCTTGGTGTGTCTCTTCTGCACTTGGTCACACTCCCTTGGTGTGTCTCTTCTGCACTTGGTCACACTCCCTTGGTGTGTCTCTTCTGCACTTGGTCACACTCCCTTGGTGTGTCTCTTCTGCACTTGGTCACACTCCCTTGGTGTGTCTCTTCTGCACTTGGTCACACTCCCTTGGTGTGTCTCTTCTTCACTTGGTGTTCTCCTTCGTGTGTCTCTGCATCCACGTTTCATCATTTTACAGGGACAGCAGTCACTGGATTAAGGTCCACCCTAACCCTGTGTGATGCCACCTTGCCTTGATTATAGACACAAAGACCCTATTTCCAGATAAAGGCACATTGGCAGGTGCCAAGGGCTGGGCCTCCAGTATATCTTTCTGGGGGACACAGTTCCACCCACCACACACGCCATGAAGGAAAGTTGCTCATTCATCTCACAGGTGATCTCCCCAAGCCCACTCTGGTCATCCGTGTGAAGCGGCTTTGGTGTTTCCATAATCAGCTTGTCTCTCCTCCTATTCTGTGTTTCTGGCCTCCTGGTTATCACCCTGCGGGTCTCTGTGCCCTCAGTTGGCATCCAGGATCTGGAAGAGCTCCAGCTGGCAGGTTGACTGTTCCTGCATGGATGTCTGATTACAGGTGCTCATGGTCATGCACAGCTTGCAACCTGAGTTTCAGAACCAGTCTTGTATTTGGAGGTCTTCCAAAGCCCACAATTCTAATCCTTCCTTACAACACTGCAAAGCATGAATGTTTTCTTAGGAGGCGATACTGAGAGCAGGGAGGAGATATGGTGAGAAGACAGTGCTAAATTGCACAATACCAGGTGAGACTTCTGCCACCTGGCGGTATTCACCTCACCTCTCATGCGAACACCTCAATCCCCAACCACATGTTCTCTGCCCCCTCACCCACTTCCCAGATGGTCTCCTTCCTCTGGTTGCCCCCACTGGGTCTCTACTGGTCTATACTCACCATCATCTCTTTCCATGCCATGGTCAACCATGGGGCCACTGAGAAGCTCACTGAAGGGCAGGTGATATGGCTTGGCTCTGTGTCCCCACCCAAATCAATCTCATCTCAAATTGAAATCCCCACGTGTCAAGAGAGGGAGGTGGTTTAATCACGGGGGTGGTTTCTCCCATACTGTTCTCATGGCAGTGAGTGAGTTCTGATGAGATTTGACGGTTTTGTAAGGGGCTCTTTCTCCTTTCCTCCACGCTTCTCCCTCCTGTGGCCTTGTGAAGATGTGCTTACTTTCCCTTCACCTTCTGTCATGATTGGAAGCTTCCCGAGGCCTCCTGAACATGCTTCTTGTACAGCATGAGGAACTGTGAGCAAAATAAACCTTTTTTCTTTATGAATTACCCAGTCTCAGGTAGTATTCTTTATAGCAGTGTGAGAACAGACTAACACAGCGGGACGAGGACAAAGCTATTGGTACTTGTATTTTTATGTTTTTGTTCCTGTTACTCTTTTACATATGCTAAAACAAATTTATTTTCTGTTTATGAGCAACTTGCTAAAACTGTTTTATAGATGCAGTTGTGTAAATGCATGAAGAAAAGTGGTCAGGAAAGGGCCACGCTGGCCAGTGAGACCCCAAGCTTCTGAGAGGGGAGGGCAGCTGTGGAGGAGAAGCACAGGAGGGGAGCAAGCGGGTGGCAGGAGGAAACCGGGGCTGGGGTGGTCTGGAGCCCGGAGGCCGGGGATGAAGGAGGGCTGCTAAAGACAAGATTCAGGGACAGTCAGAGGAACTGTGGGCTGGAGACCCCGAGCAAGACTGAAGCATGCGACATGCAATAGTCATCAACTATCACGTGACATTTCTACCAGACAAGCAGCACCACCCTTTCACTGATGGAAAGAACGTGACGCAGAGTAAAATTCCTCACCCCAAATCTCTGCACGGATTAATGGCAGCACCAGGATTGGCCACGTCAACCTGGGGCCAAACCCATGTTTACTAATTAAATGCAGAGACCACCGTTTTGAGCTATAAGTTGCAGAGATTGTAAGACCCGACGAGAAAATATGTTGTGCTTTGTTCAAAGATTAGATATAATGTCACTAAAAGCCTTCTTTGGGAGGAGGGTGGGTGCCTGTGAGGGACCCTGGGATTATCTGGGGTTGGGAGAGGCCAGGAAGGGGCCAGGACCTGAACCTCTGCAAACCTGACCTGTCGCCTCCCTGGGACATGTGCACGACTCCCAATCTTTCATTAGAAACTCATTTTTCACTGAAACCAACTGCTCCTGCTGGATTGAACTTTACAAGGATTAAAAAGTACATATAGGCCAGGCGTGATGGCTCACGCTTGTAATCTCAACACTTTGGGAGTCCTAGACGGGAGGATCACTTGAGTCCAGGGGTTTGAGACCAGCCTGGGCAACATAGTGAGACCCCATGTCAAAAAAAAAAAAAAAAAATAGCTGGGCGTGGTGGCACTTGCCTGCAGTCCCGGTTACTTGGGGCTGAGGTGGGAGTGTCACCTGGGCCCAGGGAGGTCCAGGCTCCAGTGAGCCATGATCACACCACTGCACGTCAGCCTGAGTTGCACAGTGAGACCTTATCTCAAAAAACAAAACAAAACAAATTTCCAACATATAATTGGAGAAGGAAAATTAAGGGAAAACTGAGATCCAGGAAACACAGAGCTGATGGACAGAAATCCCTCCACCTTCCTGGGATCTCCCTGGTGGTGCCGCCACACCCGCTGGCAGCATGAATCAGGCTCTGCCGTCCACAGGGGCACTTCTGCGTGGCCCCTTCCATGGAAGCAGGGAGAGAGAAGCCCACCCTTTCTTTCTTTTTGCAATAATTCAATCTTCTATCCACTTCATTTATCTCTCCAACTTGACTAGTGATGAGTTTTTATTATATTACTATTTTTTCTTAATATTTTTTGCACATACTTAGATTTAAATACCTACATTTAATCTGAGATATTTACCGAACTAAATACAAAATCTTCACATTAAACAATATATTTAACTGGAAAGGTGTAGACTTGATTCACTCTCGGGAAAAAAGGAATCGTTTTCTTAATAAGAAATATTATTTGGCTTGTTTTGAAAATAATTCTCCAAGTTAGAATTTATTTTTAATCGTTTTCTGATACTGATACAGGTATCTTGCTGTGCTTCACAGATTTTGGCGATATCACACATCCTCTCAGTATAAATCACAAATATACACTGAATGCATATGAGCTTTGAAAGTTGTGTTTTAAAGAGACTTAACCCCTTTTCTGATTGAGATCATGTTTGCTGTTCCCTTTGTTTAAAATATGTCTAAGAATTCTTCTTCTCCTGCAAAAATAAATGATAAATTATTTATACATACCAATTATTTATTATTATTTATGCAAAGCTTGTCACATTATGCATGCATGGGGGGATTGAATCACTGTTAACCCACAATGCCTTTAGGGGCATGATATGATGGGCAAAGGGTGGCATGTGGGATTGCCATCAGCAGACATATGCATTCAGAGCCTACGCATTTTTTATGTACATTGCTGCACTGATAATAGGAAGAAAGCCACGACATCACAACCAATATTGCTTATGCACCTAATTCTAAATTTTGTTACCTTGGCATTAAATAAACATATCACCCAAGGAAAGAAGCATAAAAGTGTGGTGTGCATTGTAAGGTAGACATAAAAATCCCCACTGGTTTAAGCTTAAAACTAAAAGAAACAGATGAGCTCAACTTAAAAAAAACGATGCTTTTCCTAAGGCAATTCTTTGTCACATAATAACAACATATTACAATCAAGAAATAGAGATAAATCAGGAAAATACCATGATATGATGACTTGTCATGGTGCTTTCTGATAGCATTTTGAATTTCAAGGCAAATTCAGTGAAGGTTTCTTTTTTTCCAAAATACTAATGCATATAAATGAAATTATTAGCAGCATTCATTTTTAATGGGAAAGCTAATGGAGGGCTTGCAAGATGACATAACTATCCTTTGATCCTGTAAAGGAACGTTTTCCAGTTCCTAGGGCAAAAATTATATCCAATATGACAATGCTAAAAAGCCACCTATATTTGCAATTGACAGTTTCAAGATGTGGAGTATGTTTGGGTTCTGTGGAAATGTGTCAATGCATTTGCTGTGTAAATCGGTGCAAGTGAGGTTTGAACACAGGCTCTGGAAGGGCTGGCCCTAGAGCAGAAGCAGGCACTGAGAAGCTGGAAGTCCATGAGTCCACCTCATTCTTTACAAACTTAATTTGCCTGTGGCATGCCAGAGAGTTGAGTGACTCAGTATCTTGTTTTCTTAACCAAAATTGCCCCATCACTAAATGTACTTCTGTAATTTTGTGATGTTTACTGCTCATCCTGTCACACTTGGGGTCATATTTGTTCATCTTGTCCATATTGGCATTACCCAGTTCTTCTTTGATGTTATGCAATATTCATAACCTTGAAAAATGTGTCATGGTAACTCTAGGAATGGGTGAAACAAATGGCCATTCCCATTACAGCCCCAGCCCAGCTCTGTTTTCCAGCCTCAGAAGCAATGCCCTTGCCAAGATCCATGTAAAGTCTACCACTCAGGTCCTGCTTACAGGTCTCCTAAGACAAATCCAGTCAGATTCCTCTCACTTTTAAGCCTTCCAGTGAAATAAAATATGCACCTTCTTTGTAGCTATGCTTGGCGATTAGTACCCTCCAGAAGCTCTCTCTCTGATTTGTAATAACACTTCCTCTTCCTTTTCAATCCAAGCTCTGCTGAGCTGTTTCTTTTGGTTCTGTCCTCAGACAATAGCTTTTCAGACATAGCACACTCTTTATGTTCACAACAGACATTTTCTAAAACCTTTGTGAATTCCCAAATTCGCAAGTATCACTATGTAATATAATTCCCTTCGTAAGAGGCAGTTAAGCATAGTTGAAAAATGCAAATGACATGTTAAGACCGTCAAGGAAGCAACAGGACACCAAAGGTATGTACCAACTAATTAGCATAAGTTCTCCCCGGCAAAGTACATCACAGCAGAACATTATCAGACCAGTTTTAACCATGTGTGTCTCTAAATTGGTAAAACTGAGGCAGAGGTGGGGCTGCATCCCATCCCATAGGCATCTTGCAAGGGTGAAGGTGTGAGGAAACGCCCTCTCTTGCAGTAAGACATTAGGCTTAGGTGCCACTGACAGAGTGGGCTCAGCCATCCTCCACCCTGGCGAGGTAAGGGAATCTCGGGGGAGCTTTGAAGCACACCAAGACCCGGGAATCAGCTTCAGCGGCTCTGACGTAATTTGCCTGATGTACCACCCAGGGACTGGAAATGTATTTGAACACTTAGGTTAGCCTAATGTACAGCCAGAGATGACAACTGGACCTTTGGAAGGCAGCCCTTCTGGAGTGTTTGGTTTTTCTTTTCAAATTTGAATAGGTTTCTTGATAGATTAGTGTCTTGACTAATTGTCAGCCTCTATTGCATCAAGGTATTAGAGGTGATGAACAGGTGGACGGCATTGCTGGTAGCAAATCCATGCGCATGCTCAGTGCCTTCTCCAGTAAGGAGGAAGGAGCCCCGTTCAGGGACAAAGTGTACCCGGGCTGGGACGAGGCCCCAGAATGAAGGTTCCCACTCTTCTGGGTGTTGATTGGATGATCTTTGACCTGCTACATAGCAGATCTGGGCCTCAGACTCTCGTTGATAAAATGAAGATATTGACGGTGCTGATTTGGGAGGGCTGCAAAGGTTCTCCTAATGGCATGGAATATGTTGCCCTGTCCCCACTTCATGGCTGACTCTGTGAATGTCCCTGCCTCCTGCATGGGCTGTTAACCCCCATCTCTTGAAATTTCAGCTCTCTAGTTCTTAAGATCAAATGCACCATCAGCTTAAAGAAAATGTCCCGTAGCTGTCCAGCTAACAGCAGTGCTGGGGACACATGCTCTGGGCACACACAGTAGAAGGTGCTGGAGCGAGTGGACAAGAGCAGAGCTCTGTGCGTCATGCCTTCCTGTGTGGCTGTGTCAACAGCTGGGATTGTTTGCCTCAAAATCTTCCGGAGCTAAATGGTACCAGCCGTCCACAAGCCTCTCTCTCCATAGACAGCAGTCCCAGGAGGGCACTCACAGAGCCATGGACACCTGCTGGGGACTCTTCTGTCATCTGGCCTTAGGGCCTGGGGCCAGCTCACTCTCTGTGCCTGTGGGAGTCCTGGGGCTGCCTTTGGTTGCCCATTAGTGCAGCTGGGTTAGCGCTGGAGTAAAAATGCCAAGGACACACTCTGTGCCACACATGTGCTGCCCTGAAGGTTGCCCCTGGGGTTGGACATCTGACCAAGAGTGGTGGAAGCCAGGCCCTGCAGGAATCTTGTAGTGTCGTGGAGGGGACAGGCATGTGTCACATCCTCATTCATCCCTTCCTGAACAGAAAATGATGCTTAAAATATAATAGATTCCTATTCCTGTGTGGCGTGATACGGCACACACACAACACATTTACAAAGGAACGTGTATTAGTTTATTTTCACACTGCTGATAAAGACATACCTGAGACTGGGAAGAAAAAGAGACTTAATTGAACTTAGAGTTCCACATAGCTGGGGAGGCCTCAGAATCATGGTGGGAGGTGAAAGGCACTTCTTACATGGCAGCAGCAAGAGAAAACGAGGAAGAAGCAAAAGCAGAAACCCCTGATAAGCCCATCAGATCTCGTGAGACTTGTTCACTATCACGAGAATAGTTCGGGAAAGAAAGACCATCCCCCATGATTCAATTACCTCCCCCCAACCCGGTCCCTGCCACAACACATGGGAGTTCTAGGAGATACAATTCTAGTTGAGATTTGAGTGGGGATGCACCTAAACCATATCAGAGTAGAAACTCCTTCCTTGACTAATAATTCATATTTGTATTTGGTATGTTTATATGAATCTAGGCGTTTTCAGTGACAACATTGGTTCAGGAAGGCCAATGGCTTTCTCCTAGTCAAAACATTCAGGGCAACGAGCAATGCCAGTGCCCTGGCTCTGTCGGGATTCAGTGCGAGGAGCTTTTTGCTGTTGTTGTTGTTGTTGTTTTTCAGACGGAGTCTTGCTCTCTTGCCCAGGCTGGAGTGCAGTGGCCTGATCTTGGCTCACTGCAACCTCCGCCTCCTGGGTTCAAGCAATTCTCCTGCCTCAGCCTCCTGAGTAGCTGGAACGACAGTCATGCACCACCATGCCCAGCTAATTTTTGTATTTTTAGTGGAGACAGGGTTTCCCTATGTTGGCCAAGTTGGTCTCAAACTCCTGACCTTGTGATCTGCCTACCTCGCCCTCCCAAAGTGCTGGGATTACAGGTGTGAGCCACCGCACCTGGCCCTTCGTACCAGGAGTTTTATCCACAGATCTCTCCAGGCGGAGGGTCCCTTTGTACCTACACCCCTACTGCAGGAGGAAGAAACACCTAGAGGCACAAATGTCCCAGACCCCAAGTAAACTGTGGCTCAGCAGGGACCCGGCCATCCCAGCGCAGCGCTGCCCAGTTTTGCAGAGAGACTTGTGATGGTGAATAAGAAGAAGAATGAACCACTCAGCACAAATAATCCAGCCAACCCCTGACCTGTCCCTGGTGTCTGCAGGTAAGAGGACCCCAGAGGGAATGGCAACCCTAATGCCACCCTGAGCTGAGCCCAAGAACAAGCAACGAAGGGCAAGTCCACTCATCTGAGTGCCATCAGGCACAGCCTCCCACAAGCGAGGGTGGGCTGCCGGGTGGTTCTCCTGGGTCTCCCTGGTCCTCCCTGGGGAGGCCCACACCTGTGTAGGCGGCTGTGAATGGAGGAAAGGGAGGGGCTAGTCGGTCCCCCAGTGTAGCAACAATCCCCACACGGCACAATCCCCACAGGTTTTTCTCTAAATTTTACCAGTTTAGAGACACACATGGTTAAAACTGGTCTGGTAATGTTCTGCTGTGATGTACTTTGCAGGGGAGAACTTGTGCTAATTAGTTGGTACAACAATCCCCACGGGTCCTCTAGGACCCGTGAGTATGGCATACTGATTTTCCTGTGCCTCTTCTGTGTCTACTGTGTGGTTGCACCTGACTGACCATTTTACATGAGAATTCATAACACATGCACACACACACATATGCACACACGTGCACACACATGGACACACACACATGGAGCGCTTGGGCCACACTGGCCACCTCCAGTCCTCCACACAAGCTCCTCTGCAATGTTTACATGGACTTTCTGGCTCCAGGCCATGAATCTTAGGAGCCCTTTTCACCTGTGGTGACCACCCTGCCTGTCGTGGGATCCAGTGTGGAGCTTGCCATTTGTTTTTGCTCTCAAACCATCTAGGTGCGGAGGAGGCCTCTGTCTTGTGCTGCCTCCGTAGCAAACACCAACAGCTGAGTGTGAACGGCCACATCCCCATCTTCCCCCTTAGGGGAACTCCTTGAGGGGTGTGGGAAGACCCACATTCCAGCTCTGTACTCCAGACATGCCAGAGAGGGTTCCAGAAGTGGACCCCAGCACCCATGCATTTCAGAGGTTAGTCAAGGAGGGGTCATTTCCAGGGAGAAGTTGCATCATGGAAGGCGAAGATAAGAAGGCACCCTTTCAGGGGCGCACCCACCACACTCTGACAACATCTGGCCTGGGTCCTCTCCCCAGGAGACACATGTGAGGCCAACACAGCCCACTTAGCTCACACACGAGTTAACACAATGCTGTCCGTCTGCATGTGTACATGTGGTATGAAGGCAGCTGGAGACACCCTCTGTGCTTTAAGGAACCCATTTCGCTATAGATGGAACTGATGCAGAGTCCCAACCAGAGGCAGCCCCAGACCCACAGGGTCCTGAGAATGTCCCCAGCAGCACCTTGAGCTTTCTGAGGGCTGTGCCGTGGACTGCAGGGGACTCGAGGGAAGAAACCCACGGGAGATCCTCACACTCAAGGTTAGTGAAGAGAGGCAAGAGGGAAGGCACGTCCCCTTACACCCCCTCAGCATGCCTGTTGACTTGCGTCCAGGACAGGAGCGTGCATGTGTGTGTGTGTGTGTGTGTGTGTGTGTGTGTGTGTCTGGGGTGCAGAACATAGAACTGTTGCAAAATACAAACAGGTTGTCATCTGCAAAACAATTCCCCATGCATCCTGTGCACAGACGCCGCTATGTGTCCGCAGTATTTCCAAGTCATTTAAAAGGGTAATTAGCACGCGGCACCTTCTTGGGGTCCTCGGAGGGTGAGTGTCCATCCTGTTTCTCACTGTTTCTCTCCTAATCCCCTCTAATGAGGGTTTATGTTAACACGGATAAGCCCTGGCGGTGTGCACTACCAGGCTGGCTGGGCCCACGGAGGACGCGCTGCTCAAATGTCACCGCCTTTGGCAATGTGGCTGTGAGACGTCAGAAGGGCGTCGCAGGAGAGCTTCCGTATGGATCGCTCCATTTTGTAGAAGGGAAATCCCTCCCATAGGGTGCCTCTGCTTCTTTTCTGTTCTTTCCAGGATTTTGTCTCCATTTACTTTCTGTAGCAAGCAGCTGGTTCGCGGCATTTTATTCCGGAGGAGGAGGCCCTGGCATTGCTGTTTCAGGACCCATTGAGCCGGCCACCTCCTCCCCACGAAGATGCAGTCGCTGCCCAGCTGTGCCTGCCTGAGCTTTGTTGTTCTCTAGGACTTGAAACTTCTGCAGAAGCCCAGCGAAGACTCAGGATTATCTAGAGTTGGTGGCAGGACTCAGACGTCATTGAGCTTCAGAGCTGGTGCTAGGCCTTTCTTTCCCTCTGCCGTACTTAGTGAGAGTTTCAGGGCGGGCACTGTGTGGGGAAGGCAGCCTTGCTCCCGTTAGCCAGGCCATCTGCTTCCTGCAGGTGAGTGCTTGCCACAACATTCATTTAAATTCAAGATCATAATGTAAAAAGGAAACTATTGTAAAATAATACTTAACCAAATTTAATGAAAACTGACATTCAAGGTGTGCTACTGTGAGCGCATTCACACTCACATGGGCTATCTTATTTAGTCCACTCGATACTTCTGTGCTGGAAGCATAATCACCAGTCTTAGTTGACATGGAAGCCCCAGTCTTGAGCACCTGGCCCCACTTTAGATATGATGGGCTGGGTGGTCTTATCAATTGTAAAACTGCCCAAGTAAGGACTGGACTGCCCTCTGCCTGCTTAGCTGGATTTCTGTCCTGAATCGATCGCTGATTCCTTTTTGCAGAATAAGATGGAGTTTCCTCCATTCTCTATTATCATTTTCTTGGCAATGGGTTGTCGTCTTCAAGACACACGATTTTTAAGTGTGTCATCTTTTGCATGCTGGATTGAGCTGTCCTTCAGGGATAACAGGCTTGTGGCCACAGAGTTTCTCACTTCCTTCTGGACTTCCTTGATTCAGGCAACCAATGTGGGAAAGGCTGAGTCAGAGAGAGAGACTGGGCGGCGGGCTGCACACCTTTCACCGTGCAGGCTGCTGACATGGGACCCGGCACAGTGGCCGCCCAGCACGGCCAGGAAAGGGCCCCTGTGCCTGCCCTGCAGCCCCCTTCCCTGCCTTCAAGCAATTCTGGAGACTCAGAGGACTTTCAAGTACAAACAAGAGGACAGGACCCTGGTTAGCACTGAGCAAAGTGGATAATCTCTGCCAACACAGGGGACACATACACTTCATTCATACCAAGCACTTCCATTTGTAAAGACTGTTTAACAATGGTTCAGCTAAAGCAAAAGGTCCACACTCCTGAGTCAGAGGAGAAGACGCTCAGAAAGTTCTTGCTCCTGAGAACCTCGTGAGGACATCTGTGCCCCCCACCCTGGGACAGGTAGAACCCATCGCTGTGGGTTGAGCTGTGACCACATTTATATGCTTGAGTTCTAACTCCTGGTCCCCTAATAGAGAATGCAACTGTATTTGGAGATAGAGTCTTCACCCATTGAAAGTGAGGCCATGAAGAAGGTCTCAATCCAAGACAACTGGTCTCCTTACAAAAAGGAGAAATTAGACACCCACACACACACAGGGGAAGTCTGGGTGAAGATGAAGGCAGAGACATGGTGATGCTTCCACAAGGCACAAACACCACAGACTGCCAGCAGGCCATGAGAAGCCACCACCGAGGCTGTAGCAGGTCCTCCCACAGCTTTGGGAGGAACCAGCCCTGCCCACACCTTGATCTCAGGCTTCTGGCCCCCAGGACTGTGAGGAAACAAGAGTATGTGTTTAAGACACCCATTCTGCAGGACTTCATGAAGGCAGTCCTAGCAAACAGACATACCCACCTAGAGAAAAATGTAAACGCCTTTTCCTTTGGTGAATCTGGCACTTTCAAATGTTATAAAATGCAAGAGTTCTACTTGGAGCCAATCTGTACACAAAGCCTTGGCCTATACCATGAATAGAGGGAGAGGTAACATGGGCATGAGACATGCGTCCAGAGCAGGATTGCCAGGTTCAGCAAGTACACGTGGAAGACCCTGGCTACATTCGAAATTCAGACAAATAATGAGTAACTGTTAGAACAAGTGTGTCCCAGGCAGTATTTGGAGATGCTGACACTAAGCAATCACTCCTTGTTTCTCTGGAATGCACAGCTAACTGGTGTCCCCTGTTTCATCTAGGTCACCCTGCATGGGGTCCCCTGCCCATGACTTATTTAAAGCAGAGACACGAAGCTCACAGTACTCTGACAGTTTTTAAGAGCATGACGGCATCTCCAGCCATTTCTGCTAGGGGAGCTCCGTGGGCTTTCTCCTGACTCCCAAACTGTTTGACTGAGATTCAGTGGCTTGTTCAGCCCCTGCGCCCCGTGGGGCTGCCTCGGTGTCCACTGTTGACACAGTTGGAGCTGCGTGCCCAGAAAACAGCCACCCACAGGTGGAGCTGCCCCTCTTGTGGGGAGGATAAATCACTTCTCCAGCCCACTCTGTGCTTAGATTTTCTGCTGAGGTTGCAACACAGGGTCAGATTTATGACCTTTTGGGACGAATTTTCATGGTCATCTCTCCATTAGGGGCTATAACCAGACCTTCTCACACAGACCCTGGATCCAACAGGGGCCAAGGGCCTTGGCGGGAGAGCACTGGACCATGCTGCGTTCTATGGCGCCCATGTGGCAAGACCTCACAGAATAGTTATTTGGTCCAATTTCTAAAAACAAAAAACAAAACAAAAAAAACGCCAATAAACCAGTCCCCTTAAAAATAAAGTAATAAAACTACACTAAGCATGGATATAAATGGCTCCTGAACCTCAGGGGGTGGAAGCGCTCTCAGGTTTGCTGTGCAGAGCCAGAGTAGGCTGCGTGCTGAGGCTCTGTCTGCACTAGGCATGGCCAGTTTATCCCATTTGGGTTCACATCATGAGGCAGGGCATACTGTGGCATGCATTGTTTTCTCAAGTCCAACATAAACTCACAAAATTATCTAGTCAACTCCTATAACAGAATTTTTTTAAAGTTCCCTTAGTCTAGTAAAAGACAGGATGAATGTGGAATATTTCTGCAGATGATAGTGTCTGTCTTCCAAATGATGCACACATCTACAGCTAAGGTCATGCATACTCACATCGTGAAGAAAGAAACTAAGTCTCCCATGTTCTAGCTCAAATTTGCAAAATGCATTCTCTTGGAAGAGCATGCGTGAAGTAAGGAGGCGGGATGCATGGCCTCCCTGCAGTGAAAGTGTTGCAAACAGAATGCAGAAGCTCGAAATTGAGGCGGAATCTTAGTTGTCATTCAACATGCTCATCTGACAGCGTTCCTGACAAATGCCTGAAACGGCCATCAAGGTGGACATGTGCACCTCCCAAAGTCTACCCTACATCCTTCCCTTCTGAGGCAGATGCATTTGTATAAACACACGTCTTCACCCACCAGGTTCTGCACATGGCCCCAGCTTTCTGTGGCATCCACATCTTCGACAGAAGCCGGCAGAATCACTATTCCAGGACACTCCCTCTCCCATTTTTAGCCCACCAAGTATCCAAAACCATCTGTCACAGTTCTTAAAAGCTTCTCTTTCCAAAAATAACAGTCAAGACCCCCTTTACTGCTCTGCCCATAGCATAATACACTGCAAATCATTCTATGCTTGAATTCTCCGCTGCTGGCTTTGTGCTCAAAAGTGTCACTCTTGCTTGAAAGAGTGCAACGTAGAAGCCAAATATGACCTTTATATACATCCTTCTTCTGTTTCCGTTCATTCATTCCTGCAAATTTCTTCTCCAAATGGCACTTATTCCCAGGCACGGCAGGGAACCATCGTTGATTGGAATCCATGGGTCTTCACACAGGAGCTATTATTTTCAACACAACTTCCCAAGAAAAGCAGATGACAAATTTCTAGCCAGGTCTAATACAGCTTCACCCACACTCCTATCTCCCCATTCGACTTCAGAGATCACGGGAAGCCACGAGGGGTTGCAGACCTGCGGTCAAGGAGTCCATGGTGCTGAGGGCATCTCTTCAAACGTCCATCACTGCCCTGCCTCATCCTATGTGGCTACCATTCAGTGGTCTCTCCACCAGACAGTGCCTGTTGAAAGTGAAGATTGGGTCCCCCCAGCTCTCCTTCCCTGGCCTACTGGGAGGTAGCAGCACTTGAGAAACATTGGCAGAATTCACGAGTTAGCAAAGCCTGATGGCAGAATTCATGAGTTAGCAAAGCCCGAATCTGTAGCTCCACAGTATGCAGAAATGAGATCCTTCCCTGGGTTCTTTCTAACACCCCATGTCATATGTGCTTTAAAAAAAAATTATGTCCACCAATATGAGAAGAATCTCTTCCCTTTTTTGTCACCTAGTAGCATGGTCCCACTGTCACCTCTACCTTGACAAGCCGCATTCTTTCACACGTATCATTTGACATCAGTGCCCTTTTACCCCCCTCCCTAGATCTCTTTCCACATTCTCAAGTTATTTTTCAAACCTCTCAGCCTTCTTTGGTGTAGAGACAAGCCTTCCCTTTCTATAGACTGACTCCTCCCAAAAGGATGAAGGGTGGTAGCTGGCTCTGTGGAGCCTGGACCCTGGCCTATGCCGGCCCTGTATTCTGCCACCCAGGGGGACCAATTGTCCATGCTAGGGCCCTTGGCTCCTGCCATGAGCTGGATTTGGAGGTCTGTCCCTTCTGCTCAGCCCCCATGTGAGCTACAGGGTGTGGTCCAGAGTCCTCTGCCTCCCCGTCCTCTTATCAAGGCTGGGCCTGTCCTTCCCTGGGCTGCCCACTGCACAGCTTCCTCTGCCTTTACGCATCTCTGGAAACTTCCTGATGAGCATCCCAGACAGTTATTTCTGGAGTCAGTGGGTGCCTGTCTCCGTCCCCTCCCTCCCGACCTTGTGCAGGTAAGCTCTGCCCTCGTCCCCTCACGGTCCAGCCCCACACCTTTCTGGGTCTCTTCACCGGATTCTCGCCAGGCTGCTTGGGGAGCTCGTGGTCATTTCTTTTGCTTGGCAGTAGCTCTCACCCAATTCTCTGGCATAGTCACTCTGGAATATGAAGACACAGACACCTGTGCATGATGTGCCCGGCAGTGCCAACCCCCCGTGGAACTGACAATCCTTCCCTACAGGGCGAGGTCGTGCAGGGAACGCTCTGTCTGTGTGTTTCCCTGTTGCCCTCTCACCTGCACTGGTGGGGATCCTGCTTTCCAGTTGAGCTGGGTCAGGCTGTGTTAAATTTTTGGACATTCTGGTAATGATGAGGCTAACACACAGGGACAATGAAGAAACATTCACTGAAAATCCACTGCTTCATCAAGTGCTAGTTTCCAGAAATTTCTACTTAACCCCAAAAGGCTTATAATTCAGGGCAAATGTGCCCATAAAGTCCAAACATACAAAATGCTATCTATTCCGAGAAACTGTCCCATCTGCTTAGGGAAGTTAACTGTGAAATCTGTGACTACGTACCTCGTCTACACTGAGGCCTTTGTTAGATCATGTCTGAAATATATTATCCTGTTCCTGGTGTTGCAAGATTGGCCTTAGATGAGAGAGAAAGGAACACAAAGAAACTTGCACAATTCTGAAAGGGTCCGGTCTGTCGGCCCCTGCAGGGCAATGACAATGGCCTTAGTCCAGGCCCTCGGAGAAGCAGGTGCTACAATCAAGAAGGTGCTTTCCGATGTTATCAGGAAAAATGCTCATGGAGCCAGGAATGGCTGTGAGAACCCCAGACAACCATGCGAGTCTGACCCCAGATGAAGGATGGAGGGGAGGAAGGAGGGAGAGGATGAAGGAGGGAGGGGAGGAAGGAGGGAGAGGATGAAGGAGTGAGGACAGGAAGGAGGGAGAGGATGAAGGAGGGAGGGCAGGAAGGAGGGAGAGGATGAAAGAAGGAGGGAGGGCAGGAAGAAAGGTTAGCAGATGCGTCGAAGAGACCATCTTCAGGTGTCCCAGGCCTGCATCCACCTCAGTGTCCTTGCCCTGCCAAGTCTTGAGCTGAGAGTAGCCCGGGGTTAGGGCCACCTCAGTAGCAATACAGTGGTGGGGTTCAGACTTTGGCACCAAGAGCCCTGGGCAACTTGACCCCACCCTTGGATCCTGCAAGGGGCCTCCTCACCATACCACAGCGTCATGTTTGCTGGGCTTGGTAGAGTGTTGGGCACACGTGGACTTCCTGAGATGGTGCAGTACAGAAGTGGGGGTGGGACCCACGCCGTTCCCAGGGCAACCGGGGAAGCTTCCTCTCATCTTGAAGTTCCTTCCTTTCCCTGACCCCACCTTGTTTTGTTAGGTAAAGGCCAAGGCCTTCCTCCTACCGTCCACACAATAACCCGATGGCACCGAGGCAATGCCCAGAGTCGCCCTGAGCCTCCCCCGCTGTGCTCATCCTCCTGGGTGCTGGGCTCGGGGTTCTGGGGCCTCTGGTGTGACTTGAGGGTGCAGAGGAGACAAGGGTTCAGACTGAGAACAGCAGGTGGCTTCCACTGGGCCTCTCTGCTCTGAGCTCATTACTGTGTTGGAGAGGCTCTGACCACGTGGAACTCCAGGGATCCAGGAGAAACCACTGAAGCTAGGACGCTACAGGAGGTGCGGGTGAGCAAGGCACTAGCAGAACTCTTCAGAAAGAGATGGGGGAGGTGGAAGAGCAGGGCTTGTCCACTGGCTTGTGTGAAGGGACTGTTCTAGGCAGGACTGCTCAGACAGACGTGGGGAGTGGGGGATGGGGGTGCAGGCTGGGGAAACAGGAAAAAAGACTGGCCCCTGTGTGTTTAATAAATTTTTTTTAAAAAAGGGATAATCATTCTGGGGCCAAAACATGGAGAGAAAGGCGAGGAAATAAAAAGAAGAGTCGTAGGAGCGAAAGGGTAGGAAATGAGAGTGGAGGGAAGGGCAGGGCAGGGAAGGGGAGGGGAGAGGAGGAGAGAGGAAGGAAGGGGAGGGGAGGAGAGGGGAAGGGGAAGAGATGAGAAGGGAGGGGAGGAGAGGGGAGGGAGGGGGAAGAGGGGAGAGGAGGGGAAGAGAGGGGAGGGAAAGGGAGGGGAGGAGAGGAAAAGAGAGGGGAAGCGGAGGAGTTGAGAAGGGAGGGGAGTGGAGGTTTGAGGAGACGAAGGGAAGCAGAGTTGAGTGGGAGAAGGTGTTTTAGGGGTAAGAGCAGAAGAGAGAGAAGCAGGTAGAAAGAAAAGTACAATGAGTCTGGGTTTAATAAGGAATTATTGCCCTATTTAAAACCCGACAGTTCTCACTTAAGCTTGAGATAATTTTCCTGCAAAACCCTAAAGGCAGGCACATTAACGGAGGCTGTGAGAGGGCAGGTGTTCCTCAGGGCTCACTGTGGGCTGTGGGTGCAGCTTTCGAAGCCTTGGGGGTCCCCCTTCCAAGCCTTTTGCTTGTTCTTATTTTTTTAATTAAGGAGGGTATGCAAAGTGATTCCACAACAGTGATCCCACAACAAAGAGAAGAGTGCTCCCGGGGAGAGGAAGTGCCTCTCAGAGCCAGCAGAGGTGGGGACAGCCCCTGCATGCACTCTGAGTCCTCTTACAGGGAGCAGGCCAGGCCATCCTTCCAGCTGTGAGATTATCCCCCCTGGGAGGATAAAATGGGACAAATTTTCCCTTCAGCTTTGCCGACTGCCCAGTGGGACAGGCTGAAGTCACATACTGATAACTCTTATAATTTCCATACCTTAAATAATTTAATGTGAAATCACATAAATAAAATGCTATAACTGAGCATAATTCTTTATACATTTTTCTAATAATCCTAGCCTTTTAAATTAGCATAATAACACTTAGAATAATTGAAGAATTTAATTGCATGGAGCGCTGGAATATTATCTGCTGTGCTGTGGGCCGCGATGAAACTCTGATTAGCTTTAATTTAGTTGGTTTTCTCAATTTAGTTTTCATATTAGATAATGCTGCAGAAGGTAGAAGCACATACAAATAAACTGTGGGATGTGTAATTGTTCCTAAGTGCCTACATGCTCTGCGGAAAACCTCTAGGCTTGCCGCTCTTGAACTTGAGACAGAGGAAGAGAATTAGTAACTTAAAAATGTGAATGTTGTTTTTCTCTCTGCTGTGCACTCACAATTATCCACACACCCTGACATTAAGTTCTTCAGTGCCCTAGGCTAGAGGTAAAGGCTCTTTCCTTATTTTACTTCTAATTTCCCCTTATTTCCTTCCTTCCCTTTCTTCCTTCCTTCCTTCCTTCATTTTTTCCTCCCTTCGTCCCTCCCTCTTTCCCTCCCTCCCTCCCTTCCTTCCTTCCTCCTCCTCCTTCTTCTCTTCCCTTTCCTTCTCTTCCTTTCCCTTCCTTTCCCTTCCTCCCCACTTCCCTTCCTCCCCCTTCTCTTCTGTTCCTCCTTCTCCCACCCTCACCCCTCCCTTTCTTCCTTCCTTCCATCCTTTCTTCTTTCCTTCCTTCCTTCTACCCTTCCTCTCTCCCTTCCTCCTCCTCCTTCTTCCCTTCCCTTCCTCTCCCTTCTCTTCCTTTCTTCCTTCCCTTCCTTCCTTCCTTCCTTCCTTCCTTCCTTCCTTCCTTCCTTCCTTCCTTCCTTCCTTCCTTCCTTCTTCCCTTCCCTTCCCTTCCTCCCCCTTCTCTTCTGTTCCTCCCTCCCTCTCTCCTTCCTCCCCTCCCTTTCTTCCTTCCTTCCACAATTATGCCATGATGGCTGTGTACAAAATATTAAAGTCAACTGTCTTTACAGCAGAACTGTGCAGTCAATTTAGGAATAACTTTTACTCTTCATGAGCTTTACAAATATAACCAGAAGAAACTGCGTTCTTTATCCATTTTAGATGTATAAAGTTTTTGTTTGCTTGTTTGTTTTGTTTTTCAGATGGCGTTTTCGTCTTGTTGCCCAGGCTGGAGTGCAATGCCACGATCTTGGCTCACCGCAACCTCCGCCTCCCAGGTTCAAGTGATTCTCCTGCCTCAGCCTCCTGAGTAGCTGGGATTACAGGCATGTGCCACCACACCAGGCTACTTTTGTATTTTTTTAGTAGAGACGAGGTTTCCCCATGTTGGTCAGGCTGGTCTCGAACTCCTGACCTCAGGTGATCCATCTGCCTCGGCCTCCCAAAGTGCTGGGATTACAGGCGTGAGCCACCGCAACTGGCCCCTAAATAGTTTTTAAGGCCATTCCAGAGCCCCATGAAAAACAGACATCACCAATGAAAAATAACATTTTACTTTAAGAAAAGCGTATATTTGTGAATTTTGATTTACAAAGTGGATGCATTAGTAAGGTCCGCACATTTTTCGGTTTATGAGAACGCTTAATTCCAATTTCTTTAATGATATACTCTAACACATATTTAAATCATGACAGTACATTAGTATTCTATTGTTGCAGGAAAAATTACTAGAAATTTTGTGGCTTAAAAGGACATGCTTCCACGGTCTTGGGTTTTGTAGGTTGAGTCTTCGCCTCGGCTGTAGCCTAGGTATCCCAGGCTGGGTGTGTGTCTGAGGTTCTCCTGGGAAGGGGTCTGCTGCCAGGCTCACCTAGGTAATTGGCAGCATTTATTTCCTTATCGATCTAGAACTGAGGGCCCCAGCTTCTTGCTGGCATCGGACAGAGGCTGTCCTTAGCAACTGTGAGTGAACCTTAGCTCCTTGCCTTCTGGGTCTCCCAACACGGCCACTTATTCTTCCAAGCCAGCAAGTGGGAGAGTCTCTAGAGTGAATCTGCTAGCAAGACAGTCTTAGGTGCATAATGCAATCATAGATGGGATGCCCCATTGATCACCTTGACCATTGTGCAGGCCCTGCCCACACTCAGAGCAAGGGTCTTGGGACTCCGCCCTTGAGCAGGTTTGTCATGTAATGTATACAACTGGATGAGAGTCCTTATGCAAACCCCAGTTTGCACATGTGAGCCAATGGAAGGCTGTGTGTGTGTGCGTGTGGTTTTAAAGAAGCCATAAATGTATTCCCAGTTCTATTTTCTCAAGTTTGTCCTATTGCTAATGTCTAATGATCATTTCTAGAATTTGAGAATTACGTATATTCTCAAAGGAACAGAAAATGTCAGGTAGACTTTTAGTCTGCCTAACACAGGATCTCTGATCAAGGCATATGCACACACACACAGATAATACCTAGGCACACATGCATACATAGACACACAGCCACAGTGCCGGAGGCGGTGGGATGTCCCGTCCTTCCTCCCTGCCCTGCCATTCAGGATTCCTGAGGATGAGATCCCAAGCGAGCAGGATTGCCCTAGGTCCTAAGTCCGGGATTGACAAGGCTCGCCTGCACCCAGGTGTGGAACCAGCCCCCTCCGTTATCCCACTCTCCAGATCACTGTCCTGCTGACCTTGTACAGGCTTCACGTTGGCTCCAGCATTTCACAGACCCCTGTTTTTAGAGCAATACTTATTAGACATTCTTTTCGGCAATTTGGGTCATACCTTCTGCACCTGGATGTACATGGCCACCCTCCACCAAGTGTCTGTAGTTCGGTGGTTGGAAGGTGGAACTCTGAGCCCCACAGACGCTGCCCAGGGGAAGGTCTGGGACACATATTGAGTGGCTCTCTGCAGGGATGACTTTGATGCCAATGATTGCAAATGAGATGGGACTCACACTCAGGCTGATGAATGCTGCCAATATGGAGGAGGCCATGAGCTCTACTCCTACCAGGCTGATAGCTGGTGGTGCTGGATCCTAGACTCTCGGCTGTACACCAGTCACTAGCGAGAGATCTGCATCTATCGGCCAGTGTCAGGGCCACAGACGGAAACTGTGGAGAGATGGTTTACATCCAGACCTCCTACTGGAAGAGATCATTTCAAATGATTACATCGTTACAGATTGGGCATCAGGTTTGGCTTTGAAGCTAAGGGCCGTGCAACTGCTGAGAGACAAACTGGGTCTGAGCGCTCCTGGCATCAGAAGTCTCTTCATCCAGGTGGCCACTTCCCACTACCCCCAAGAGGAGAGAGGGGCAAGAATGAGCTCTCTGACATCTGGTTCCCGTAGTCAGTGGCTTGCGCCCAGCATGATTCTTCCCCCAGGCACTGAGCAGGGTCCCATGGAAGGCCCCGCAGAGACTCTCAGGAAGAGGCTGCAGCCTGCAGTGAGGACGTGGGCTGATGACCAGTTTGAATCTGCATTAAGCTGGCTGAAGCCAAGCAGAGCTGGTTACTGTGGAAGCAGCGAGTGCAGGGGAGAGGTGAAGAGGTGAGGCTCAGGGAACCTGAGACCGTGCCTGGGGGGAGTCTGGCCTGCAGGATGTGGCTCCTGGGATGCTCACGATGCTGAGCCCACATCCCAGGTAGAGGGGCTGGCCGTCACCGGGAAGGAACACCCAGGGAAGAAGGAAAAGGGACCAGGGATGGTGCATGTCTTCATAGCTGGAAGGCATTCCTGGCAGACCCTCTGTCTCCATAGCTCCTTGTCCTCTGCTTGGCAACAACAGAGCCTGCAAACCTGGGCCCTTCTGGGGATGACCCGTGCCTTCCATGGGCATGAGCCGAAAAGCTTCACAGTGCCACATCCACAGCTGATGAGACCCGGAGTTGTCCCGCCCAGGGCAGGCAGACAGCACGGTGGCCTTCTTCAGGAGGTTTCTCGTTCACTCACATATGAAGCACCTACTGTGGCTGGCTCTATGCTAAGTACTAGAGATGTTGATGCTTTTTTTTTTTTAATGGGGGGGTGGAATTTGGAGAACTCACTGAAGGCAGTGGTTAACAGTGGATTAAGACAGAAAGAAACGAGGGAGAGGTCTGGAAAGTTGGTGAAAATGAGGGGGATTTTGGCCAGCCAAGGACCTGAGGGGTCAGAACCTTGAGTCCTCAGTAGAGGTCTGTGAGGAGGGGGCAGCTGGTAGTAAATTAGTGTCCTGAGGCTGCTGAGACCAAAGACTGCCAAGGTGGATGAACACGACAGGTGCCGTCCCCTCGCAGTCCCTAGGTTGTACATTTGAAAAACTTGCTGTCTGATGTCACTTCTCCTGGGAGGAGCAGGCAAGAGGCCCGGAGAAGTTACATAGGTAAAACCATCTCTGCTTTTGGCACAAGGGGTATGGCCCTGGGGCTGGATGGCCTCAGAGATGCACAAACAGGTGCTAGATGTGCCTGGGGCACTTGGGCCCTGCTTAAGCATGCCTGAATCTCCAGAGGACATTCCCAGAAACTGCAAATGCCCAGAGGATGTTCCCAGAAACTGCAAGTGCCCAGGTTCCTCTATGTGCAGACGCTGAGCCTGGGCCTTCCCCTCACAGGGAGCCTGAGTGGAGCACAGCAGAGGCATCAGAGGGGCCTGCAGACAGCTGGGCCTTGGGTTCCTGGTCTAAGTAGAGGAAAATGGCCTTTGTATCCTCACCTGGAAGTCTCATTTCTCCTCCTCCTCCTGTCTTTACTCACCTAGAGATATGCCCATGAGCACACACATGAACATATGCACTGACACGCACAGGTGCACACACAGGCACAGACACGCACGGGCGCACACAGGGATACACGCGGGCAGGACCACCCCAGGGTGCCGTGAGGTGAGCCTGCTGGTTGTGGCACAGTCCTGAGTGGGCGTGACCTCTTCCAAAGAAAACCCATAAAGCCAGTGATTGATTTCATCATTAAAAGATCCGGTGGGTTTAACAACCAATTACAAGATCCTTAATAACCAGTTTGCTGAGAATGCGGGTGTGCTCCTGCTTCCCAAGAACTCTAATTATCTCTTCTCCTTGTTCCACACGAGGCTGGCTGAAGCCTCCACTGTGGGAATCCGAACATGGAGCTCGGGCTTTGGGCACACAACAAACCTGTGTCTGTTTTTCCCATTAAAACCGATGAGGGCTGCAGTCCTGTGTTGGCGTCCACCCTGAGGAGGGAAGAAGAGCGTGCTAAGGCAGCCGGCATTGGCGGAGCTATGAAGAGCAGGACTTTTAGAAGCAAAGGCCCTTGCCAGGTGCATCCCAGCATCTCACGCAGGGTGCAGTCTGGGAGACTTCTTCCTCCCTTGGTATCTCTGTTTCTTCTCCCGCAGTGGGTCTGGAGCTCGCCCATCCCGCATGTGAGGCAGCTTGGGGTGAAACAGCGCAGGGTTCCTAGTTGGTTCTGCTCCAAGGAAAGTACCTACTTGTCTTATTAACAAAAGTGGGCCCCAGTGGGTAGGAGTCCTCCCAGAGGAGGACAGACACCAGTGCGCCTGACACCATTGAGATGGGTCCTGAGTGTGGAGCCCTGGGGAGGTGGCAACCGGGCAGCCATTCCCTGGAGAGTCTGGCTGGGGGACACACGTGGAGAGAGCATGCTCCTGCCATCATCAGATACACCTGGATGGGGTCAGAACCTATAAAGGCAGATTTCCTAAACACGAGAGGACAAGGGGTCCTGCAGGAGCCTGCCACATGCTTGGTGCTGTGTTGTCCAGCCCAGGCTTGCCTGAAGGTCAGAGGAGAGTGAGTCCAAGGACACAGGACAGTGTTCAGAGCAGGGCAGGCTGGCTTGTGTCCCCATGATGTACTCCATACCATTTAATCATGGCAAGCAAGGAAAACGTTTAGCTTCTCCCACACCTGTCCTGTGTCCCACCTGTCCTGGCACACAGGACACCCTCCTGTTGGAAGCCATGGTTCACTCCCCTTGAAGCAAGATAAGAAGGTGCTTGTCCCAAGGTCGTGTGTTTAGCGAGCCCTATATAGGGGAAAGGGCCTGTGTGTATCCCTGTGTGCACCTGCACATGTCTGTGCCTGTGTGTGCACCTGTGTGTGTCCATGCCTATGTCCATGTGTGTGCTCGTGTGGATGTCTCTAGGTGAGTAAACCTGCATCTTGGCAGGCTCGCCAATGGGTAGGAGGCTAGAGGCCACAGTGACAACCCACAGCTACCTTTCCCAGAAGGATGGGACCCTCACACTGAGGCCTGAGCAGAGGCCTTGTCCTGGCACCCTTATAAAAATGCTTGAAATTGGATTGGGGTTTGCAATCATTGTGCGCTTCATGGAGCAACACCTCCACCGAGCTCACACTGCCTGCCCACGGCCTTTGTGCACAGTGGTCTGGCTGTTCCCGGGGTTGGCATGGCATTCAGCAACAGGAAGGCTAGCTGGAGTTTGCCCTGTATCTTCAAATTGGCAAAGTCTTAGCTACACGTCAGATGTCATTTACGTGCCAAGCTTGAGTTTTAGAACCAGTTAATTTTGTCAGACGTTCTCGAAAGTATTTTTTGAATCAGAAAAGTATATGTTTTTATTGGTTTGCATAACTGAAAACAGGTTAAGAAATTCCCTCGCGTTTGCCAAAAACAAAACAAAACTCTAACACCTCTCCTTTAATATGGAGTCTGGAAAACGTGTGATTTCTGGAAAACCATCATGTGATAATTTAATAAACCTGGAGACTGTTTTTAAATTTTTATTGAAGCTCACTAATAACAGATGGTAAAAGCTACAGCCCGACAGCCTTTTACATCCGCATTTGGAAAATGAACTTGAAAATCTATCAATTAAACCACTGTTGCCACTTCTGTTTTAAAGGGCAATGATTTCTTTCCATGAGATCCCAGGTCTTGACCTGGGCCAGAATTAGAGTGCAGGATATTTGCTTTTTGTGCGAGATGAGTCCGGAGATAATTACACGCATGTGTTTCTTTCTCCCTGCGCTTGTTCACATATGTGTCTTGGGGTCCTCTCGTGTCCATCCGGAGTGTGGAGCGCTAAGGAGTCTTTTGGCAGGGGTCAGAAGGACCAGCACATGAGGTATAAAGAGGTAAAGAAGCTTGGCCTGATTCTAAACCCATACTTTATAGTCAAGATTCTTTCTTATTAAGGCAAACTTTGTTTTATAAATAACACATACACAGAAAACGTGCCCACATCCTAAGGGTGCAGGACAGTGAATTTTTCAAGCAAAAACACAGTGATCAAGGACATTATAGGCACTGGGAAGCCTTCATCCAGCCCCTTCCGGTCATTAGGCCCCCGCCCCCCACAGGGAATCAGGATGCCACCAAGGGCCAGCCCTGCCTGATGGTGAACTGACATCAATGCCTGAGTCTGGCTCTTTCCGTGGTGTTGGGTGCGGCTGAAGTGATTTATTTCGATGGTTGTGTCCTATCCATTGCAAGAGCACACTCCGACCTATTTAAGCGGTGTGCTGGCAACAGTCCGGTTCTGTTCGATCTGGGCAATTACAGGGAATGTCATCATAGGTTTTCTTCTCTGCCTTGTGTGATATGTCAGCATTTCCGTTGAATTATACTGTGACATGGAATCGCTGGGTCCCAGACAGGGCACACTTAGCTTTCGTAGATTCTACCCCAGTTTTCCAAAATAGCTAAGCCAGTTCACAAGCCCCGAACCTCATGGATCCACAGCCTGACTCGGCCGTATAACTCTGCTTCGTGTAAGTGTCCTCCGGGATGAAATGGTGAGTGTGCCTACTTGGCAGAGCCAATTCAAGAATTAGACAGAGGAGTAGGCATTGTTCGACACCTTTGAGCATGGTAGAGTTTTGTTTTTTGAGCTCTAAGGATGAATATATGCTTGGAATATCTCACTGAGTGTAGTGGTGAAAGCCAGCTCTCCTTCCAACCCTCACATTTGCAATCGGAGGGGCGGAAGACAGAGGAAACTTTCAAGTTAGGAACAACAAAAGAGGTGAAGTTTCCGAAGTAGCATTTGCACATTGCTGTGCTCAGGCAGGTTGTCCAACCTGCAGAAAAGTCTAGTCCCGGTCCCATGAAAGAGGAAACGGGCTCCCTTCCACGGCCAGCAGGCTCAGTTGCTGGAACCACAGCTGCCAGGGAGGGGCTGCTCCAGGATGCAACCTGGGTGTGCCACCCTGTCATTCATTCCTTCAGTGAATATTTGCCCAACTGCCACCATGTGCCAAGTCCTGTAGGATCTTGGGGCTTCATGATGGGGAAGTTTCTGCCCTCAAGGAGGTCAGGGTCAGGGCAGGTGGGTGCAGGTTGGGGAATCAACCCTCAGAACACGGCATGCTGCTTGCAGCTCAAGGCCCATCTTCCCAGGCACTCCCTGGTAAACAGGGTCTCCCTCCAACTGCCTGCCTGGGATGGGGAGAATTTGAAGGCATGAGGGTCTCAAAAAGGGGAGAAGCATTCCAGGCAGAGGAAGCGTAAAGACGGGGCTCGGGACTATTTCCAGCAGAAATCATTTAGCATTATTCTTAGAAAGGGAGAAGCATCTCCAAACACCACTGAATTCTCCCTCACTAGGTATAATTCCCGTTCTCAGGACACTTTCCAGCAAGCCCTCAGCTCACCTGTGTCTTTCCTCCCAAAATGAGGTTTTTATTCATTTAACACTTTTTTTTTGGAGAAAATCTCTTAATTTATTGCAGAATACAGGCACTAAATCTGCCACCAAGAGGTGGAGGGAGCTAGCGTGGAACTTTCACCCTTTACCCAAATGTCAAGTCCAATCTTCAAACGAGTAGATGAAATCAAGCTAGCCTTTTTGTGACGAAACGTGATGTGCAGGAGTTTGACTTATGGTGCCGGCGACGTGAACCTGAGTTCACAGGCCCTGGTGGAAGTGCAGACTTTTCAAGCATGAATTCTCATTGACTTAGAGAATCGCTGTCTCTGGGGAGCAGTTGCTTTCTGTGGCCTTCCCTGCACAGTGGGATTTAGAGAATTTCTGTGCTCTCCCCCAAGGGACGTGCATCAGCCATAAAACAGCAAATCCTACCTCCTGGGCCTTGAGGCCCTTCCCCCACCAGCACTGCACCAATCGCCATATTCTGGTATGACCTCTTCTTCCCTGAGAGCTGGGGTCGCAGCTCACCTCTGCATGTGCAGGAAGCAGAGTGGATCACAGAGAAACCTGTTCCTGCCTCTGTGACCTTCCCAGGTCCATGCAGCCGTGGAGGACAAGTCTGGGGACCTGCAGGACACTGGGTGGCTGCCAGGGCAGTCTGTGCCTCCGCAGCCTTTGTGCCCCAGCACCCAGAGCTCAGACCCGCTGTCCACCGGCCAGGACTACCCCAGGTAAGGACTACCCCAGGCAGCTCCTGGAGTAGAAGGCTAGGGCGCCAGAGCACGATGGAGTCGACACTGGGGCCTGACCTGAGCGTGCTTGCTTCTGACGCTCTGACCCCACTCTTGTCTCTGTCCTGATACCTGACCATGTCTCCGTCCTGGCATTCTCGGGCATCCTCTCCTCCTCCTCATTTATAAATGAATTCATTTTATAAATGAATACAAACGTAATGAATATATTATTGATGGCTGGAAGTAAACTGCAAAACATTGTGAATTGAAGGATTTCGTGTAACATGAACGTGGCAAACATAGACACGTGCTCACTCACATACCCGCACACACACATGCCGATCCCAGAGGGAGAATCCTGCAGCTTTTCCAGATGAAAAAAAATGAGATTAGTAGTTTCTCTGTTGAATTACAGCACCACAAGAACGGTTACCTCCTTCACATCTCACCTGGGTTTTAAAATAAATTCTCTACTTTTGACTTCAGTTTTGAAATTAGAAATGATTTTATAAGAAGTGAATGGGTCTCTTTAGAGAAATTATTTCTGCAATCCACTTTGATTTGCCTTCTTTATATACTCAAAAAGAACAAAAATCTAAAAATTAAGAGCTGTCCTTCCGATCGTCTGAGGTATTTCAGAGGGTATTTTCTGCTTCTCAGTGAGAGTGTGCGCTGACGCAGGCCAGGTCCAGGCAGCCAGCAGCCAGGACTCCGGGAAGAGTGAGCCCGCCAGTGCACTGAGGACAGCATTCCGTGGGATTTGGGGGAAGCCCCTGCTTTCTAGTGGCCTGTACCTGCCTTTCAATCACCATTCCCATATTTAATATGAGGTTTTTAAAATATTTTCCTTGTTTTCAAGGATGATTTACAAAAGGGTAAAAGGGCTACTTTCCATTCTTCTTTTTATCTCTAGCAGTTGTATGGAAATGAAAAACAGGATTGGCTAAGGAGGGAAAGTTGTTGACTCCAGGTTCTGAGAAACCAGCTGACTCAAATTCCATCACCCTTCTTCATTACACAGCAGTCTCAGTGGTGACATTTGTTCCTGTCGAAGTCTTTGTGAGTCACTGCACACTTTCGGGCATGGTGTCTGAACTGCTCCATGCACACTCACCTTCATTTTCTGTGTCATCTGCTCTTTTTCTGATCCTCAGTACACACACACATGCACACACACATGCACACACACACATGCACACACACACATGCACACACACGCACACACATGTTCTAATCATGACTGAAATGAGCCCAAGTTCTCAACCACTGATTACATTTTTAAAAATATTCACAACAATAAATATTCAGCCCACAAAATTTGAGAAATTCAGGAGAACGTCTCTCTTTTCAATAATTCTCCTGAATATCACACTGCAGTTGGCCATGTTAAAAAGAAAAATAGAAAATCCAGGTGTTTGTGAGGGCACACACCTCCAAAGAACAGATAAAATGCCCAACACCTGTTAAACCAATTAGCCAACTTACTGTATATATTTTCTCTTAAAAAATTAATTAAAAAATACAAAGTACATTCTAGTCATATAGTTATATGTTATGGTGTTATATATTTTTTACTTTGTGTGTTACATGTAGCAAGATATGATATATGTTATGTTAAATTACAAATTATAAATATATTTATAACTGTAGAATACACATTTATCATTACATATTATAACAATGTAAGCATAGCATCATAATTTAATAAGTGGAAATGATAGTGCCCTTGATCATGGAGAGTAGAAGCAGGTTTCTTATAGCATCGTTCTTGGTTTCCCTTCAACATGTATATAATACTCGTCAAGATGGGGATACTTAAATGCAGTCAACGCTCCAGCAAATTCTGGAGTGAAAGAGGCATCTCAGGTGAGAGTCTGTGTGGTCAACTTATTCAATTTAATTTAAACGTAAGTGTAAATAGTTTAAGGCGATAGCCCATTACTGCTCGCATCTGAATTCACACTGCCCCCCGGGTTGTAACAGAATCCAAACAACAACAAAAAACTCATCTAGACATCTGAAGTCTCCACTCTATTGGTGAGTGACAGATCTGGAAGACAGGTCTGAAAAGGAACTTTCTCCTTATATTCCAAACCTTGATTTTTTGCATCTGCCCACAAACCCATCTGATCTGTGAGCTCTTAGTTGTGGGGACAAAGGCATGTACGTGACCTACGGAGATATTTATGGTCAGCTCCAGAGAAGCAAGACATGTACTCTGCCTACTGGACACTGATCTGTTTGTGGAATTTCCCGAGAATGAACTGAAACAGGGCCATTGGCCTCTTTCTGAAATAACTTTTATGTCCAAATAAGGAAAAAAAACCATGTGACTGGCAAAATTGGCATGCCTCTGGTTTTACTTACACGGTAGTCTGAATGGACCTGAAAAAACCAAACCATAGCCCTATTGCCACTACATTCAATTTGGCAATTTCCTGGTCATCCATGTTTTTGTTTTCTTTTCCCAAGACGGAGCCTCGCCCTGTCTCCCAGGCTGCAGTGGTGCAATCTCGGTTCATTGCAACCTCTGCCTCCCGGGTTCGAGCGATTTTCCTGCCCCAGCCTCCCAAGTAGCTGGGATTACAGGTGCATGCTGCCATGCCCAGCTAATTTTTTGTATTTTTAGTAGAGACAGGGGTTCACCATGTTGGCCAGGCTGGTCTCAAGCTCCTGACCTCGCGAGCCGCCTGCCTCGACCTCCCAAAGTGCTGGGATTACAGGCGTGAGTCACTGCAACCAGCTGGTTATCCATATTTTTGAGGTTACTTCAATTAATGAAGAAAAAACTTGCTTCTCCACTGATACTGGTCTATTCAGAACATATCTTGATCTAGAAACTTACGCAGAAAAGCATCTCTGCTTCAGGAACAATTAAAGGATATAACCATACTTCTTCTCTTAGATTCCCTCTGCGTAAGATACAGTTGCCAATTAAGAAATCCACACTGAGAAATTAGGGAAATCACAGTGTTTCAAACCATGACACATGGTATGTTTTCAGAGTTATTTCTTGCTCCTCCAAGTCTAAAAGAAGCAAGGACTCCTTCAAGGATCTAGTGCCAGCCACAAGGCCACCTGCTCAGTACAGAATTTGTCGGAGGGGAACAACATGCTGTGGAGGTTTCAGGCACTAAAGCAAGACTGGGAATTGATGTGAGGCCTGGTCCTGGAATGACTTGTCTGAGTCAGTAAATGAACTGTCGATCCACATAAAGTTAAAAAGAATTCTGGAGGAATAAAAGCACGCTCATTTGAGAAGCAATCAGTGGATTTCAGGCTGACCAATCAGTGGTTAAAACAAGTGACTGGTTGAACTGCTGATGGATTTATTACCATAGTCCTCACTCAGGACATGCCACAGTCTGCGGAGACTAATCGGTTCGCTCATTTTCAATAAATGCACTTTTTCTCACATGATAAAGCTAAGTCACTCATCCATTTATGTTCATTCATTAAAAAAAATTTAGTCAAACTTTGAATAACCTGCAGAAAATGTAAGATCTGCCACCAGTGGTTGGAATGGGAGAAATATAAAGGAATTTGGAAGGTTTCTAATGGGAAGAAATTTGAAACTTAATTAGAAATATAAAAAAAGAAAAATTGAGAATATAAGCAAGTTAAAGATAACTATCCTGTTTAGCATCTCCCCCTCTCTAAGCAGGAAACTTAGTCTATCTTTTTCACTGATCTATCCCTCATGCCTAAAATAGTGCCGTGTACATAGTAAGTTCTTAATAAATATTTGTTGAATACATGAATGAACAAACACCTGTACTCAAAATATGCACAGGGCTGGAGAATGTTCAGGAGGTAAAAATCTGAGCCCACAATCTTATGGACAGGATAAAATTAATGGATTTTTTTTTTTTTTTTTTTTTTTTTTTTGAGTCAGAGTCTCACTCTGTCACCCAGGCTGAGCAATGGCATGATCTTGGCTCACTGCAAGCTCTGTCTCCCAGGTTCACGTCATTCTCCAGCCTCAGCTTCCCCAGTAGCTGGGACAACAGGTGCCCGCCACCACACCAGCTAATTTTGTTTTTCTATTTTAAGTAGATACGGGGTTTCACTATGGTAGTCAGGATGGTCTGGATCTCCTGACCTCATGATCTGCCCACCTCAGCCTCCCAAAGTGCTGGGATTACAGGTATGAGCCACCACACCCGGCCAATTAACAGATTTTTTTAGTACCCTCCTTGCTCTCTCTTCTGAGTCTCCAAGTGCAGAAGACTAGATTTCGTCAGCGCAAGGTAACTTTTCGTGATTTCCTGGTTTCATCTTCCTTCATCTCTTATGCCAAGAGTCCTTTAAGAGTGGACCTAAGTTTCTAAACTCTAAGAAGACGGATGCACTTTTCAAGGTGGAGTGGTTCTCATCTTGGTCCTCACCTGTTCAGGTTGGCCCCTGCTGTACTTTCTTCCTGTCCTCTGGCCTCCAATGAGGTGTGCATGCTCCTGTTGTCTGGGCTTCGAGGGCAAGTGGAAAATGTGGCTTGGTCCCCCCTTTGCATGCCCCCACAAACCCCCTGCACATTACTCCGCCCAGGTATGCAAGGCAGTTGTCTCAACAGGGCATGGGGAACTCTGAGACCCTGGTGGCAAGTGGGAGGTGCAGAGGTTCCCTCATTCTTGGGGTGCCAAACTCTTCTTCAGTTGCCATCACAACCCCTTTCCCTGCAGACCTTGGCCTAGGGAGATGGAACGTAGGCCCCCTCCTCAGAAGACCCATCAGGAACTTTCTAGATTCCCTTTGGATTCTATCTTTCAATCATTTAGGATTTGTACCCTGTTCCAGGGAGCGATCCTTAGGGTCTTCTATTCTTCACATTCTATGTGTGTTCTCATACTTTCTTGCAGTAAAAGACCCTTTCTTTCAAAACTCAAGTTTTGCCCAGAGTTTACAAAACCTGTTTAGGCCACAGGAGCCCAGCATTGACATCTCTGTGTGTTCCTCTTTTGTGCCTCTCACTGAGGCAGGCCACAAAGACTTCCCACCCTGGCTTGAGGGTCTGTGAAAGTCCTGGGAACCCAAGGGAGAAAAGATGTCCCTGGTTAATTCCTCAAAACAATGTCTGGTTAGAGGTTAAGCCAGGTGGTCACGAATGCGGCCAGTAACTCATACTTGAGGATGCTTCTAGAAAAATGTGTTTTGAGCTGGGTCTACTGACAACGAAAAAAGCTTGCTGGCCAGACAGGTGTTCCCCAAAGTGTGGTTAGAGGGAGTGGCAAGAGTACATGCATGTGAGTGTGTATGGGCATATGTGTGTGGGCATCTGCATACGTCCATGGTGGGAGGCCCTGAGAAGCAAGAGTGAGATTATACAAAGGAGAGCCCAGGAGAAGTTTCCTGCAGAATGAGGATGGTTAGTTACAGAGAAGATGGTTGGTTGATGATGATGTTTGAATTAGTTCCTCCAATGATCAGTTTTAGCTACTGAGTCATTTGTGCTATCCAGTGATTTAATCAAACACTAATCTGGGTGTTGCTATGGAGGCGGTTTATAGATGACTTTTAGTAAATGCTGCTTGATTATCTGTGTGAGCCTGATCTAATCACATGAAAGACCTTAAGGGCAGAACTAAGGTTTCTGTGAAGAAGACTTTCCACCTGTGGACAGCAGCATCAGCTCCCGCCAGAGTGTTTCCAGCCAACAGCCAGCTCTACAGATTTCAGACTTCCCTAGCTATGCTCCACAATGGGATGAATGAGCTGATTCTTTGCAATAAATATCTCTGTCTATCCCTAGCTCTATCTCTGTATCTATCTCATCTCTATCATTGCCTCTACCTCTGCAGCTACATCTATGTCTATATGTTTCCTATCGGTTCTGCTTCTTTGTTTAAATCAAAGCTCATGCAGATTTTGGCATGGGGAGTGGTTCTAGAGGGATAGAACCTTAAGGATGAATTTTCTGGGTTTTCTTAATTGCTTCTGGGGTTTCTAAACTTGGCTCTTTACTTAATTGGTTTTCTTAATTAGTTCTGGGGTTTCTAAACTTGGTTTGATTTAAAGGCATGAATGATTCTATTTCTGGTGGTGAAGAGATCATTGATAGTTATGGTGTAATGTTGAAATAGAGATATGCAACATACGGCACTAAATACTTTTAATCAAGTGCTTCTAAGAGGCAGTGTTCTGATTGGTTGTGTATAGGAAACCTTAGAACATTTTAGTCAAACTGAGAGGTTTCATGAGATTGACCGGTTGCTCTAAACTATGCTGGAAAAAGTGGGGAATGAAAATAATGAGATTAGCTCTGCATAGGTGACCTGAAAGTTTCTACATCTTCCCTGGAAGAAATCTTTATCTCCTGTAGCTATAGCTGCTGAGATTTCTAAGAATATAACTCAGAGGCTCAGTGTGAGTTGCTGAAATATAACCCAATT
Organism: Rhinopithecus roxellana; assembly: GCF_007565055.1. Lineage (NCBI taxonomy): Eukaryota > Metazoa > Chordata > Mammalia > Primates > Cercopithecidae > Rhinopithecus > Rhinopithecus roxellana. Next base: position 87,220,570 of record NC_044551.1, read on the forward strand.
TGAATTCCCAACTAGGAAGTGTGTCTAGTGTCAGAGTGAGAGTGTTAATTAGGAAGAAACAGGGTCACAAAAATGGAATGAGGATATATGAGAAGATTCTGATGAAGCTAGATACATTGAACCCCTAAATTCTGAGGAATCTTCTTTGCCAGTAAAAACAATTGTTCCACCCTTGTCTGAGGAGATTAACCCTGCTTTCCACGAGGCAGCTTCAATGGCCTTCCCTGAGGTCATTGCCTTGCTTAATCTTCCTTATTCTTTTTAGAGCCTATATCCACCACACCTCTTTTCTTATAGACAAATAACTTGACTAAGGTCTCAGCAGGATCCAAAGTGTAAGGTTAGGGTACAAAATGTGATCACTTCCAAAAATGGCATGTTTTTTCTCATGTATACATATAGCCAGAGGAAAAGACAAGAAGTTCGGGGGACAGTGTGACCATAGAGGCAGAGATTGGAGTGATCCAGCCCCAAGCCAAGGGATGCCTGCAGTCACCAGGAACTGGGAGAGATGAGGAAAGAGCCTCCTCTAGAGCCTTCTGAGGGAGCATGACCCTGTCAACATCTTGATTTTGGACTTCTGACTTCCGAGACTGGGGGATAACACATGTCCATTATGTTAAACCTCCCAGTTTGTGGCAGTTTGTAACAGCAGCCCATGGAGGCTAGAATAGTCCCATCCAACCTCAACAACTCCATCATACAGGCATATTTAGGCACCTTGGTCCTACTATCTGAGGACATTCATTCAGCCCACTGTAAATTTCTGACCAGTGATTTGGTCGTAGTCTGATCATTTGTGTTGCAGGAAACTGTTCTAGGGCTCAGGAGACCTGCAATCTCAGTTTGCCACTTAGGTAGCCTTCTGGTCATAAACAAGACATTCAGCTTCTCTCATCTACAAAATAAAGGGAAAGATACCTATGCCCCAAAGGAGCTAAACGTATACCTTTGAAGCACCTGGCTCGATGCTGGATCTGGAGAATGTGTTTGGCCACTGCTCTCCCATCTGCAGAGCCCACAGTGTTCCTTGCTACAGCCAAGGTCACATAGTCTTACCATGGGTCTGACACCACTCCCCTTATCGCCTTTACCTACTAAACTCACTTTTATTTTTAACTATGCCCTGGCTTAGATAATTAAACTTCCGTATTCAGTTTGGGGAAAGAAATGTTCGTAAAAACTCTCTAAAAAGGGCAAAGCTTCATGAGGGCTGATAGTCCCTATTTGGATGACTGTGCTACACCCACCTCACCTGTTGTTTTGACTTAAGGCTTAATGCCAGAACAATTTGAATTCCAATTTCCGTTTAATAGCTTATTAAGAATATAGGTGCACTTATTTTACCTGCTTAAGCTTCAGTGTCTACACATATAAACTGGGAGCATTAATTGTACATACTTTCTAAGTTAGTGTGGTTATGAAATCACACACGTCAAACACTGAACACACCGCAGCACTACCATGTTAGTTACTGTTGTCCCTGTTGGAAAGTAGGGGATTTCTAAAAATTCAGGCAATTTCATTTCACTCTTACAGTGTAAAAATTATTTTACTTGAATGATGGAAACTTACATTTTTATTCTTTCATTGAGGCTTTTCTCGTTATTCTTTTATTCTCTTTGATAACTTTTCAGAAATTGTGTTAAAATACATAACACTCTATGAATTTAACCATTTTTAAGTGCACAGTTCTATGGCATTACATACATTCACATTATCACGCAACCATTGCCACCATTTATTTCATCCCAAACTAAAACTCTTGTCTCCATTAAATACTAACTCCCCATCCTTTTCTTCCCCACAGTCCCTGGTAACCTCTAATCCTCTTTCTCTATGAATGTTCCTATTCTAGATATTTCATCTCAATGGAATTATATATTTGTGCTTTTCTGTCTGGCTTATATCATTTAGTAATATCTTCAAGGTTTATCCAGGTTGTAACATGTGCCCATTTCCTTCCTTTTAGAGGCTGAGTAATATCCCATTGTATGCACAGACCATGTTTTGTTTATTTATTCATCTGATGATGAACTCTTCAGTTGTATCCATCATTGGCTATTGCAAAAAACGCTGCTAAACCCATTGGTGTACAAATGTCTATTTGAGACCTGCCTCTTCACGCTTTCGGGTATTTACTCAGAAGTGACATTGCTTGATCACACCGTAATCCTAAGTTTATGTTTTTGAGGAGTTACCGTATCATTTTCTCTCTTTGATAATTTTTCTTATTTTAATAATTTTTTAGATTGTTCAAAACCTTGCATTTCTTGGGGTCACTTTTTGGCTTGTTTTTGCTTCACGTGCTATTTTTTTCCTGGTTTTGTTTCCCTTTGGCTTGTTTTCAGTAACAATATGTGTTCAGCCCAGTGCAGGCCCCCACAGAGGAGCAAGACATGAGCTTCTCTGAGGTCTTGCAGCTGGCTCAGCTCTGGATACACAAGTTCACGGGGAATAAAAGTGCTGACCCCACATAGTTTTGTGGGACAGGCTTGGGGTTTACTTGGTTTTAAGAGACTTTTTTTTTTTTTTTTTTCTGAAGCAGTGGGTCTGTTTTCTCTTGTGGTAACACTTGATGAGTTATGCATTAATGTGGGAGTTTCAGTATCAGATCCTTGTCTTAATTGTGACTGAGGCCAGAGCACCTTGGTTTGCGAAAGCCCAGCCTCTGACTTGTGATATCTGCACCAGATAACCTGGGCACTGCTGTGGAAGTTCACAGATTTAGCCTAAACTCAATTTTTACATTTCTTTTTTATTTTAAATTCCCTTCCTAGTAAAGATGTTTCATTTGAGCTCAGAGATTTATGTGCATGTTAAGCTTTATATTTTGAAAGAATTATAAACTCAGAGGAAGTTACAAAAGTAATAGAGAGATGTCCTGTCTACCTGGTTTTCCTCAAGTGTATTTTTAGCTATGAATATTTATTTTTGAAAATTCCTGTATTTTTATTTTTTTAATGGCTTAAACAAATTAGAATTTTATTTCTCTTTCAGGTAAGGTACAGAAGTGAGCAGTTGGAATGGTGTAGCACTTCTCTTCCACTAGGTATTCAGGAATCTACACTTCTGTTTGCTCACAATGATCCTCATGGTGCAAGATAGTGCCTAGAGCTCCAGCCATCACAACTGTATTCCAGGAATTACCTATGAATTTTTAACAATTATATTTTGTTAACAGTTTCTGTGTATTTGGAGCAGGAGAATCTGGCATATTCACTCAGTCTTCTCGGCTGCCAAAGTCTGAATCCCCCTTTCAAATTCTTCCGAGAAGCTTTCTGATCATGACTTGTTATATAGGTTTTCATCCTTTAGTGTGCCACTCTGGAGGGTGTGTGTGAGCGCACCTGCACATGTGTGTTCCTACATGCCCAAGTATTGTCCAGGTTCTCCCAGGGCAACACTGGCGCTTCCTACATTTCTGTGACCTGGTGTGATGGGGAGGTTCTCATGCCTGCTTGCTGATAGAGGCATGGAAGAAGAGGGACTCTCTCAGACAGCTGAGCCCAGCACAGTGCAGGCAGCATCACCAGGTCTCCTAAATCCAGGCCAGCAAGTCTAGCTTTCAAGTGAACACAATAAGGTAAATTTGAGTGTTTGGTTTACAAGAGGGTGGGCAGGGGAGTTAAATTTAAGGAAAGGAAAAGGGTCTCACACTTTTTATTTTGAAAAAAAGCAAGCCCTCATTTTTGGGGGTAGTGTACAAATAGATAGCTATGACTCGCTACACAGCTTATGTTCTTTTAAAAACCTACAGTCTTTAGGTGAGTATCTAGAAAACTTGACATTCTCCTGTCATTCTAACCTTGATGAACACGTGAAAACCTAACTTGCATTGGAGGTGAAACCTCCAACCACGGTCCAAAGTAACTCCTGAGACGGCTCCTCCAGGAGCTGGCCTCCTCTCTGATGGGCCAGAGCAGACCCTTTCCCCATAAACAATGCTCCCATGGGCCCCGCATGGGCTCCACCCAAAAGTGGCACAGCTCTTCCCAGAGACCTCTCCAGGTGGTCATGGGGAGGCACTCCTCCTGGGGTTTCTGAGCTGGGCTGCAGGGATGGTGTAATGCAAAGGGCTTCTTGGAGGAGGGCGCCCTGGAGATGCTGAGATGCCTGTAGTACATTGGTATGCGTCAAACACTCTATTTGTTGATTATTTTTTCCATATGATGACTCTGAACTATTCTGACATAGTGCAGTAAAACCAAACCAAATCAAATCCAAACCAATCCAATCAAAAGAACTTGCTTAACATCAGGCTTAGCTTGTGATCTTTTAGTTGAAAAGAAATCACAGTTCTCACAAGTATGGTACCATTTGCCTAAAAAGTTACCGTGGTGCTTAGTTAAGATTATTTTTGTCTGATGTATACCACCTTCTGGGTTATATATATATATATTTATAATATATATAATATGTATACAAATATATATTTATATAAACAAGTATATAATATGTATACAAATATATATTTATATAAACAAGCATATAATATGTATACAAATATATATTTATATAAACAAGTATATAATATGTATACAAATATATATTTATATAAACAAGTATATAATATGTATACAAATATATATTTATATAAACAAGCATATAATATGTATACAAATATATATTTATATAAACAAGTATATAATATGTATACAAATATATATTTATATAAATAAATATATAATATTTATATAAAAATAAACATATAATATTTAAATATAATAAAGATATAATATTTACATATAACAAATATATATAATATTTATAGATAATACATATATATATTTATACACACACACACATATATGTATATATATTCATTGTGCCATGACCTGGCATTTCACGTTTCTTTTACCAGGTATTCAGCATTTGCTTGACTCTAACTTGCAGAGTTCCTTAGGCGATGACCTTTCATGGAACTTCTATGACAGTAAATAAACTATTAACTGAAGGAAAATGTTATAATTAGTATGTCTATTTGCTGCATTTTATATGGATTAATGATAAAAACACTTAAGTAATCGACCTTCAGAGCCATATATTTGAGAACACTCACATAATTAACCATATTTTCCTATGTAATTTTTTAATAAATCTAGTTTTAACCTATGTTGTAAAAATAGGAAACTTGGCTTAAATATATATACATAGCATATCGTTTCAGGATTTTGTCAGTGTTGAAAGCGCCGATGTTCATCTTCGTATTTATATACATTATTTAAATTTTGTCTCAAGTAATTTTGAAATTTTAAATAAAACTGCTATGATTTCTAAAACAAACAAACAAACAAACAAAACCTGTGCTTTTTACATGGTGAACTTCCAAGCTTTGTCTGTATAGTGCTGCTGGAAAAAAAAAAAGATCCAGAGGGGGAAAATGCGTAGCAGCGCTGAGTGCATGCAGGCACACACCCCAGGGCACAGCGCTGCTGCTGTGCACATTCGCAGCTGTGGTGCTAAACAAAAAGAGAGACCCAGTAACAACGAGCCCCCGCCCTGGTGCCCTGGCAAAGGAAGCCACAGTTTCCCCATTTCACATTAACTGGGACCCGTTATCACGATGTGACCTTTGCCAGAAGCAGAAAGTGCTGATTCCTGCACAACCAGTAAGTGATGAGAAGGTGGAATCTCCCATCTGCCAATGACAGTGGTGATTGCCATGTAAGGAAGTTAATGTTTTGTGGAATTTACAACCCGATATTAATGGTTTCTCCTCTAGCACTCTCTTCTTACTTTGTTTTCATCCCGATTTTTTTTTTTTTAACAACAAAGGAAACCGGACAATATGTGAAGCCTCATTAATTCTCTTTAGTTTTGATTTTTCCCTTCTTTTTTCCCCCCCTCCTTCTGCAGGGTAAGCAAGAGGCTTGTCATGAGGCCTTTCCATAAACTCTGGTTCATGGGAGGGTGAAAGTTACAGCCTCGCCTACGCATGGGGTAGAGGGCCCGCTTTCAATGCCCCCAGCCCTTTAACTGCCGGCAGTTTTATGGCCCTCTGGATCACCAATTACACAACCAGGAACAATGGACCTACCACTTAAATGACCAGGCCTCAAATTTGCCTTGATTTGCCAATGTGTGTCATAGCAACACTTTCTTTGCAGGTCGGGAGAGCCTAATTGCAGGAATGAAGATGGATCAGGACCTGAGAAAGGCCGCTCCCGGGAACAATATGCTCAGCCTCTCTGCCCCTTAGGCCCGACTGCATTCTCCTGACCCCAGGCTGCCCTCCTAGCACTCCCCCGACCTGAGGCTGCTGAAAGGAAACTGTCTGTGTCTTCGGGAACTTTCATGTCCTGCAGAAAGTGTGTGGTGGGGTGGGGGGGTTGGGGCACTGAGTTCAGGGGCTCTGGAGTCTAGGAAAAATGAATTGTAGGATGGGACTCAGACAAGACGCAAGCCTCAGGATGCCAGGATGTGTCCTGGTCTCTGATTTATCTCGTAACTGTGGTAGAAATCTGAGCGCCTTCACACTCTTGCCCCACTCAGGGCCCAGGGGAAGCCCTAGGCACACGTTAGTCACGCGGGGAAGTAACTCTGCATCTGTACCCACTTTGAAAAAAAACTGTAAGAAAAATAAGGAATGGTAAAAGTTGAGGATAACTGAAATTTCAAAATTGAAGAGGCTGATTCTGGCAGAAAATAAATGAGAAAAACACCATTGATTTAATAAGCATCTTTTCTATACAACGTTGTTGTTTATTATTCCTTTGTCCAGTGTTGGGGATTGCTGACTGAAGTATTACCTCTGTTCTCTTTTTTCCCACACTGCATAGATGTTGCTTCAGAGACGATGGTAAGTGCAGCCCAGGCCCCTCACCACCTGCTGGAGTCCACCCCCAGCTGCACCGGCTTTCAGGACAGGAAACTCGGTGTAAAAAAGAAAAACCACCTTAAAGAAACCAATGAGAGCAGAGAAGACAGACTTGCCTAAGGTTGTGGAATTTCTGGAACTGGTCTGTGCTGGTTTCCTAGGCCTGCACAAACTTATTACTGTAAACTGGGTGACCTAAAGCAACAGAAATGTGCTCTCACAGTCCTGGGGGCCAGAAGTCTGAAATGAAGGTGTCTTAGGGCCAAGGTCTCTCTGGAGACCCTTTCTGGCCTCCTCCAGGTCTCCCTGGGGGTCGCCAGCTGTCCTGGGCTGCCTTTGTCTCACGGAAGCATCAGTCTTTTGCTGCCTCTGCTGTCTCTCCCTGTGTGTCCCTGTTGCGTTTCTGTCTTCTCTTCGTAGGAACACCAGCCGTGGCCTTAGGGACCACCTTAATCCAGTGTGGCCTCAGCTCAGCTAATGGCATCTGCAAAGACCCAACTTCCAATGAGGCCACATTCACAAGGTACCAGGGGTTAGAGCTTCAACACATACTTCTGAGAAACACAATCCGACCCACCAGAGGCCTTGATCAAGATGCCATCTACAGGGTGGGCCCAGAAGATAAGACTTTGACTTATCTAGAGGGGTCTTCAATTCCAGGAGCCCAGGCATCCTGTGGCTTCAGGGTCTGCAGTATGAGCTCCTCACCCCACGGAGAGCCTCCTCTATGTTGGAAGACACCCCCAAGCCTCCAGGATGCTTCATAAAGAAGAACAGGGCCTACGATGTATGTGCAGTGAGAGGCCCTCACCTCCATTCCTTAACCCCGGAAGCATCCATTAGGAGAGACCCCTGCTGTGTCGTCCCTGGACCCCATATTCTAAAACACACGATCAAGGCTAAAACAACGACAATCACATGTAAAGACTGCTAACAAGACTTATTTCCTTCTTCATCTAATTTTTCACGGATGGTTTAAATCTCTGTTCTTAACATAAAACCTTCCTTTAAGTGTTAGAGCGTGTGTAAAAGGTACAGCCTTAGTGAGGACAGACCATCCCATAGCATCTTTCCCTTTAAGAAATAAAGGAAAAAATAGCTTGACCAAGGTCAGAGTCAGTTAAGCCCAGTTTCCATCCTAATAAGCCCTTTCTGGGATAAACCTGGTCCTTCAGAAATAGGATCGTTCAGCTGGACCAGGTGGCTCATGCCTGTAATCCCAGCACTCTAGGAGGCTGAGTTGAGTGGATCATCTGAGGTCAGGAGATGGAGACCAGCCTGACATGGCAAACCCCATCTCTACTAAAAGTGCAAAAATTAGCCGGACGTGGTGGCGGGTGCCTGTAATCCCAGCTACTCAGGAGGCTAAGGCGGGAGAATCGCTTGAACCTGGGAGGTGGAGCTTGCAGTGAGCTGAGATTGCACCATTGCACTCCAGCCTGGGTGACAGAGCGAGACTGTATCAAAAAAAAAAAAAAAAAAAGAAAGAGAAAGAAAGAAAGAAAGAGAGAGAGAGAGAAAGAAAGAAAGAAGAAAGAAAAGAAAGAAAGAGAAAGAAAGAGAAAGAAAGAAAGAAAGAAAGAAAGAAAGAAAGAAAGAAAGAAAGAAAGAAAGAAAGAAAGAAAGAAAGAAAGAAAGAAAGAAAGAAAGAAAGAAAGAAAGGGAAAAGAAAGAAAGAAAGAGGAGCTTTCTGCATATTTTGATGCTCTGGTGACTTAGAGTTATTCTAATAAAATCTTGAGTGTTCTTTACTCTGATAAATATTTTAAACACTGGAAGAAATTTTTTAAAAATAACAAAATGTGATCTCATTTCCCTTCCAACCCTGGGAAAAAAGTGCTAGTTCCTTCCGGTGCTGTTTGCCAAGGGAAATCTACACCTTAATTCAGGGCAGCTGTCATCTTCTGCAGTTTCTCTGGGAAAAAGAGTTATTCCGCCTCTCTGGGACTGCACAGCAAGGGAAGAAGGCATAGGAATATTCTCTGGTCTGATTCCTCAATGACAGGCCATGTGGTCTGTTGTGAATTTCGCCAAATAGCATTTTCTTATCTTTGGATCTTCTGTAATGGCCAGGGTGAAAACTCTGGATTCCACAGATTTGTCTAATTCTTACCACAATTCAGGCAGTTGAGAAGATTTTTTTCAGTTTTTATTTCGTTTGAGCTCTTTTAGAAAGTCTTTTGCCCCAGATTATTTTAATTTCTTGGTCTATCGGCAAAGTGTGAATATAGCACTTGATACACGAATTGTGGGAAGATCTTCAGTTATTCTATTGGAAGAAGGAGCCCAGCCACCCAGGCCCACAGTCTCTGGCCCCGTTACCTTCATCTGGTGTGGGGCTGCCAGGGCCTGGGGTGGCTTTTGGGCGGCCTTTGCTGCATCTGATCTTCCTTTACTGAAAGCTGCCTTCATGTGGGGCATGCAGTGTCCTGGCCTTGCTGTCTGCTTTCCTCCAGGTCCAATGGCAGATCAGAGGGTTGTTGGCACTGTGGAGCCATGCCCCCCACTCCCAGCTCTGCCACCTTCAGGGAGGGCTGGGGGCCTCTGACTATTGGCCCTGCCCTGACACCAAGAGGCTGACACAGGTGGAAGGAAGGGGTGTGAGATGCACAGGCAGGCACAGCCCCCGTAGGTCATCTCCGGCCCTCACGTCACCACCTATTGACTGTGTACTTTTGGAGCCACACCAGCCCTCTGGGGCCTTCTCCGTTATCTCCCAGCATGCCGAACAGTGCCAAAGAGAGCAGGAAAAAGGGACAGAGGAAGCTTCCAGTTTCTCTAAAAATTGCTTTTTGATAGCCCTGTCTTTTATGCTCACCTCTGTATCTTGCATTTCTCTGCATATCTGTGACAACTCGTTGAGAGGGAATAGAGTCTCTGGCCTACTCAGGTGTCTATAATGGGGAACTAACCTAGTCTAGGTTATTTGAAGCTCTGCTAAAATACTTCAAATCTCCAAAGTTACTAGGGTTGCCTCCTGACTAATCTAAGTCCCAGAAGGTGAATTCTGGCACCTTCTCGGGATTTAGGGTCCTGTCATAAAAGAGAGTCAACCCTGTGATCAATGGACTTTTGAATCTTATCCAATGACATCCATTTGATGCTTATTATTGACTTCACTGAGAAATACACCAAGCACTGTGGGGAAATACGAGTGAATTCTAAAACATGGCACATTGTCTAGAATTCACAACTCAACTATATATTTATGATTTAGATAAGGAGATAAGACTTAAGCAAATAAATCGGTGTGATAAAAAACCAAAATGAGATTTAAACAAACAAACCTGAGTGAGTGGTGTACCCAGCGGTCCAGGAGTCACAGGTGGAGGAGTCAGGACTAATATCTAGAAGGAGTTGGAAATTAAGCCAGGAAGTAGGGGTGGCTGGATTTCACTAGTGTTGGGGCAGCCATCCTCGGGCGCTGTGGGGAGCAGGAATAACCTCACGGGTGTGAGGACAGGCACGGAGCAGCCCTGGCTGCGTTTCCCTGGAGGAGAGTGTGGGTGCAGGGCTGGGGGTGGGCAGGGGACCTGTGCATGCTGCACCAGAATCCCAGGTTTCTCCTGGAGTCACTGCAGGCCCTTGGCTGGACAGCTGTGTGAAGGGGATGCTTTAGAAAGGTTCGTTTGGCGGCAGTGAGGCAGCAGAAGGTCATCTCGACTCTCCTTGGAAAATCGCCCTCCCCAGAGCTGCACTCTGAGCCTGCACGTGTTCCCCAGCATCTGCCTCCCGTTCTTCTCCTGGGTCAGAAGGACGCAGAGCTCTCCTGCAGTGGCCGAGGCTCCCGCAGCGGCAGAGCGGAGATATTCATTTGTTTATTTCCAGCACTGCTATCTCAGTGGTATCTGCGCTCACAGAACAAGTGCCCATTGGCTGCCTTTTACCCACACGTGCAGATAAATCTCCCAGCTTATCTCCCCACACACAGGTGCCACATATTCACGAGGCACCAGACCAGAGGCCCTTCTTAATTGCCTGCCATCAGGGTGCTCCCAGGGAGGCTCCCACAGCAAGGATAGCACCTGCTGCCTGCACACAGAGTCTTCGAATTCTGCAGGGGACGCTCCTGTCTTAGATCTTCTGGGAGCCTCAGAGTAACTGAGGGCTGGGGAGAGACCATCTGGACCCATAGCAGCTCTGGCTGATCCGCGATCAGCGGTTCTGGCAGAAAACTAGCCCGGCCTGCTTCAGTAACATGGAGCTAGGGGTCCAGAGAGCTGCCCACTCGCAGGTCCTGCTCCTCGGCTGTGAACACCACTCCAGTTCAAGTGAAGGAAACACACTGGCCAGAGAATAGCCCTTAAAGCTTATTCTCTAAATACTGATGCTTGAAAGCACCACCCCAGGGATGAGAAAAGCACCTTCCAACAGGAGACTTTTGTTTTCAGTGTGGACTTTGCAGGAGGCTTCGGGGTCCTGCAGATCGCAGAGGACAATGACCGGCCAGGAACCTTGAGTTTGTGTTTAGGGCAACTATCGTGCAAGAGCAATGCTCTTCTCTGACACTGGTCACCTGGCACCTGCAGCACCATGCAGCTCACCACACCCTGTGGTTCCTGGGCATCTGCAGGCTCCTGTGGCTCGAGAGGACCTGGGGGGCTCAGCTCTGCCATGTCTTTGGGAAGAGCCTTCTCCCCACAGGGCTGCATTGACACTCAGGCCCACAGAGCTTAGTCACTGGTACATGGGCAGGTCACTAAGTGGCTCCTGGGAGACACTGGCTGTTACAGGAGGTGTCCTGAGTGTCATGGTGAGATCTCTGGCATCCCATGCTTTTCCGGTTGCATGGAGGGTCGTAGGCCCTGGTGTCTGACCTGGGGAAGGTGTCCTAGCTCCTGTGTCCTGCATAAGTGGTGCGTCCCTTGGCATGCTTGCTGAGAGTTAAAACGCAACACAGGTAGCTACTGCCCACTGCTCTGGGGCTTCCAGCAACACACCTAGAGACTTTGTCTCCTCTTTTCCAGCATTCCCCAATTGACGACATCATCTTGCAAAATGTTGCTTAACCATCCTATGACTTAATTTTACAATTTGTAAAACCCCAATCAGTACCCGCCATGGTTCCACCCCAGCACTCACTGCAGAGGAATCTGTTCCAATGTCTGGATCTGTTGTGGAAGTGCCTTGGCATCTTCCCCTCCAGTGGTTATTGGTCACAGTCTATGGCACACATCCGCAGGTGCAGGAGGAGGGGGAAGAGGTTTGGTCTGTGGTGGTGCCTGGCACTTTGCATGTCAGGCTTCGCACAGCCCAGCGGTGCAGCCCACAGGTACTGCAGAGACGTGGAGGGTGATGCAGGGGGAGCTTTGAGATGGGCTCCAAGATTTGCAGTCCCTGACGTGCAGGCCTAAGTACACCCTTCCCCTCGGGTGTGGTCAGACCTGTGGATAGCATGGGATTTTGCTTCCGTGATGATTAGCTGACTTTGTAGGATGCATTCCTCAGCCAGGGCCACCGTAACAACACAGCCGCAGAGCCTGGGGCTTGAACGATGGGGATTTGTCATCTCACGGTGCTGGAGCTGAAGCCAGAGGGGGGTCAGCGTGGCCATTCCCTCCTAAGGCCTCTCTCCTGGGCAGGTAGGCAGCGTCTTCTCTCTGTGTCCTCTGTGTCTGTGTCCTGACCTCCTCTTCTGAATCTGCTCCAGGCCTCTGTTCGAGCTCCTGGTAGTCACTGGCAACTCTTGTTGTTCCTGGGCTGGTGGAAGCGTCACCCCAGTCTCTGCCTTCACTGCCACGGGGCGTTCTACCTGTTTGTATGTCTGTCTCCAAATGTGTCCTTTGTATAAGGACAGCAGCCATAGTGGATTAGAACCCACCCCACATGGCCTCAGATAACTGTAATATCCTCTTTAAAGGATCTGTCTCCAAATCCACTCACATTCTGAGGTACTGAGGGTTAGGATTAGGTCAGCATATACATTTCATGGGGAATATATGATTTAGCCCAGAACATATGACCAAAATGAAGACATTTTGCATTTATAATTCAGGTCACAAATCAGTTGAGGTTTGAATCAATTAAAAGGAAAACTACCTTTGGTGAGGCTGACCTAATCGGGTGAGAGCCCTAGAAGAGGGTCTAGGCTCTTCTGAAAAGAGAACGACACTTCTTTGCTGGCCTTGACTAAGCACACAGCCATGTTGTGTGTTGCGTATGGAAGAGATGGCTTCTAGAGCTGAGGGCCTCAGTCTTGCAGGCACAGGAGGCTGAGTTCCACCAATCCCATCCACGCCTGGGGAGCCTCTTCCTAGCTGAGTTTCCTGGTGGAAATGCAGCTCGGCAGCCACCTTGACTGCAGCCTACACAAACCTTGGGCAGAAGACCCAGCTAAGCCCTGCCCAGACTGACTCACAGGAGCTGTCAGATCCTAAACCAATGCTGCATAGCTGGTGGTAATTACTTCTGCAGAAACAGAAAACTAACTTGGATAGGGAACGCTCTGGGTCCTCAGTCCAGGGGGATTTTCTTCTCCTGTCTTTTATGATCGCAGAAATGATAGAAATTTTCACATAATGCAAGCTTTCTGTGTTTGCTTGCATTTACTTGTCTAATTTCTAGAAAAAGGAAGGCCTTGATTCTAGGAGAGAAAAGCAGAAGAGAAAATGCAATCCCTAAACGCCCTTGGGTAAATGAAGAATTCCTGGCTGCATCAGTTTTTTGGGGGAAGCATTTGTCCTGAGCTTTTGGGGTGGTGGCTGTGGGCAGCTTTGCCTTTGCGGGCCGGGCTGAGCCCGAGGCCTCCCTGGAGGCTCCCCTTTCCCCTTTGTCTCTCAGGGGCACTCATGGTGTTTACTTTTTGCATTGAGGCCAGGGGGATGCGTGTGTGTTCTGGTGCTTCTCATCCCACGGTGGTTCACTGCTTGATGCTCTGAGGAGTGTGGTGGATTCACAGGATTTTACGTAGAAAAAAAGTGATTTTCACCACTCGGATGTGGGCTTTCCTTAAGTTCTCTTTTCTCTCAACCTTACTTTCACACACTGTCTCAAATTTTCCTCCCATTTGTCAGTCTCTAGACATGATGGCCTGTGTCTGCCCTGCCCACTCCACAGGCTTGAACTATTGAAGCCTAGGAGAGGCTGTAACAGAGACTCGAGTTGTATGTTTAAGCAGTAAATGTGATCATCCCTCCCAACCCACTGGTTCTGTGTATACCTGGGCTTCTATTAAACTACCTGTCTCTGAAGGCCTCCATCTGCCTCGCCTCACATTATCTCCCAAACAGCCAGCACCTGAGCCAAGAGCCTCCCTAGGAGGTACACGTGCAGGCACCACCTCCTCACCAAGTGCTGACCATGGCCACGGCCGTGTCACGCCTCGACCACCCAGGAAGAGCTGCAGTGGGCACTCCAGACACAAACAATTCCAATGGGAACACCCCTTTCAAAGACACAACAACCTGTCCAGAGCCCACCCCCTCCCTCTCCGGGCCCTGACACTCCCAGCCATCATCTGCCCGGCCCCACTCAGCTCTAGATCAGGTAGCATATGATTCGGGGCAGCCCCATTCAGCCCACTGAGATGGCTCGCACTAAGCCTGCCCTTCCCAGGCTCCCCCACCCCACCCCGCTCCTGCTCCCTCCCGACCCACCCTGCTGCTTCCCCTGTGGCCTCTCACGGTGTGCTGTGCCCCATTGGCAGGGATCTGGGAGTGTAAAGTCTTCCTTTCTACAGTCATTCCCATGTCTGCATGTCTTACCGCAGGATTAAAACAAGTCCGGTTACCCTTTCCTAAAACAGAAGGAATTCTCTGTTAGAAATAGGGGAACCTTCCAGGCTGGGAGTGGTGGCTCACACCTGTAATCCCAGCACATTGGAAGGCCAAGGCTGGCAGACCACTTGAGGTCAGGAATTTGAGACCAGCCTGGCCAACATGGAGAAACCTCATCTCTACCAAAAATACAAAAATGAGGCTGGTGTGGTGGTGTGTGCCTGTAATCCCAGCTACTCGGGAGGCGGAGGCAGGGGAATTGCTTGTCGCTTGAACCTGGCAAGTGGAGGTTATAGTGCGCCGAGATTGCATTACTGCACTCCAGCCTGGAGCCTGGGCGACAAGGACTCTGTCTCAAAAAATGCAAAAATCAAAACCAAGGAAGAAATAGGAGAGCCTTCTTAAATTGTTTTTTTTTGTTGTTGTTGTTGTTGTTGTTTTTGACGGAATCTTGCTCTGTCGCCAGACTGGAGTGCAGTGCCGCGATCTTGGCTCACCACAGCCTTGGCCTCCAGGGTTCAAGTGATTCTCCTGCCTCAGCCTCCTGAGTAGCTGGGATGACAGGCATGCACCACCACATGCAGCTAAGTGTATTTTTGGTACAGACGGGGTTTCACAATGTTGGTCAGGATGGCCTTGATCTCTTGACCTCATGATCTGCCCACCTCAGGCTCCCAAAGTGCTAGGATTACAGGCGTGAGCCACTGCACCACACCCGAATCTTCTTAAATGCATCACAGGCCTTGGGTCAAAAACCGACCCTCCTTCTCACCAGATGCCGAACCTCCAGCGGCCACAGCTTCCTCTCTGATAAATGGGAGGACAGACCATTCCTGTCTTCAGATGGATGCGCCTGGCATCGGCTGTACACTCTTGAAATGCAAGTTGCCCTCCTCCCAGACCCAAGGAGGCTTTCTTTGACTGAACAGAAGAGGGTGGCACCAGCAGCCTGGTGGCTAGCAGTCCTTGTGGCCGCTCCAAAGCCACCCAGTGCAGTGACCTCCCACACCTGCAAGGCTCCCTTCAGCTGGGCGTGACTTTTAAATCCCGGGAACTACAGTAGGTGATTCGTCTTTCATTTGCATAGAAAGCATCTCTTGAGACATCTCTTATTTTTCTGACGTACGTTGACTTATCTTTACATAAAATGACAATTTTTACATAGGCACAATCAATCAAGAGGGTTGTCTCGATCCACAGTGTTGAAATGGGGCTCATGCTGGGAGACGCAGGACCGCCAGAACTCTCTCTGGCCCTGTCCCTTGCCGAGCAGCTGAGCCTAAAAAAGATCTGTCCTGTCTCTTGCTCAGAACCAGTGGCCTCCTCATACACAGAAAAAGTGGGTTGGGATGGATGATCACATTTACTCCTAAACATACAACTCAATTATTTGTTATGGCCTTTCCTAAGCTTCAATGGCTCAAGCCTGGGGAGTGGGCAGGACAGACACGGGCCATCATGTTTAGAGTGAACAGAACAGAGTGATTTTCTAAATATCATGAAGTCATCATACCAGGCATCCTTAGCTCTTATTTGGTTTCTGATTCACTTAAAGACTGACATCAGGTTGAAAGGCCCTTTTGAAAGAAAATCATTGGGAAATTCTGCCAAAGTGAGCTCGATGTTCTCTTTGGGGTTTCAGCTATGGTGGCTGCAATCTCTCTGTCTTTAGGCTTTTTAATGCAGTATACTTGCCCCCAAAGACGCCCACCCTGCTGGGTCAGCTGACTGCAAGCAGGTCCAATCTTTGTAAATGGGGTAGCAAGCCGATTACCAAAGCTGAGAAAAATGTTATCCTATTAAGATAACAGGCTGGTGCCTTATTTGCCTGGAACGTGGAGTTAAAAAAATAAGAGACACTCATTAAAAGGACAAAATGTGGAATTGTCTACTCCACACTCAGCAATGCAAAGTATGCCAAAGCATGAGTGTCTGCCTGGCTCTTTGAAATCTGAGCTGGAGTCTTTATTAAATCGCCTGCGGATCGCTCCCTGGCATCGCCGTACACGTGTGAGAACACCTCCAACTCCTGTGCTCACCAGACAGGAATGCTAGGATCACTCGGGGCGATTGTGCACCTCCTAATCCCCACAAAATAAAACAAGGGGATAACTAATCATAACTGGTAGCAATTTGGTGGGTACAGTTCTTCATTTATCATCTTTATGTACATATCAATAACAGTCAACGCCCTTTGGCAAACTTTCTGAGGAAAAGTTGCCATCAACAACAATCAATCATGTGTGAGCATATGTAGCAATTATCACTGGAAATAAAGGAGTTCAGTCCTAATGAGGGGGAGAACCTGACACAGATCTTAATTCACAGATCTTAACACACCCGGCTGGGTCGCTGGAGGCCCCTGTGGCTGAGGTGACTCAGCCGCTGCGAATGTGGTGGATGGTTAAACCAGGCGGTGTGAGCCCTGCGCGCCTGCATGGAGACAATGGGCCCCGCGAGCGCGTGTGTTGCCAGCTGCTCGGGAACAATGGGGCCCTTTATGTCGCTCGCGCACCTCAGCACGGATTTAGTAATGTTTTGATTTATCAAGGACAAGCGTCAGCAGGCAGGAGAGAGGCTGTTTATACCTAAGAGTTGCTTTTCTGAGGTTTGTTGTGAAGGTAACGTGGGCTTGCGGCAGACTGTCCCGAGGAGAACCCCTGGGCGCACCTGCATGGAGCCTTTGGCCTTCACAGCCGGGGTCTGGTGCCTTTATGGCAGCAATGGAGGGTCTTCTAACAGGGGATGATGACACAATCCCCCACTCAGCACTGGGCTGGGCAATGAGATCGTATGTTCTCACTGCCTTTCCCCTCTCAGAGAAGGTTTCCACGCAGAGCCCTACCTCGGAGTCTGATTTCCAGGCGACTTCCTGTGCCAGGAGTCAGTTGGAAAGAGTGAGGTCACCTTGAGTAAAAGCAACGCTGGGAATATTTGCTGGGCATGAAAAGAACTCAGTTGTCTCCGTTACCAACCTCTATGGTCAGGAAGAATGTCAAGAGTTTCAGGTTCTCATTGCTCAGCTGCCCCCACACCTTCACTCTTTCTCTCCTGCCCCTTTCTCCCCTGATATGTTTTGACTCCATACACGCAGAGCTTAAAAACTACTTATTAAAAGTTGCTAGGAAATAACAATTTGCCATGTCTCATGGCACACCTCTCCAGCAGTGGGGGACTCGGTCTTAAGAAAGTCCTCTTTGTCTCTGACTCCCATGACCACCCTTTCTCCATCTGACTTTCAGCTTCGAGAGATCATTGCTAAAGAGGGCTGCATGGGTACAAATGGCCAGGCCCATCCTGTGATGCAGTGACACTATTCCACCTGGGTGAGAACAATTATTTCCCCCATAAGCAGATCTGCCAACCCTAAGATATCTTTTTATTTTCCTTAAAAAGCTCTAAATAGGCCGGGTGTGGTGGCTCACGCCTATAATCCAAGCACTTTGGGAGGCTGAGGAGGGTGGATCACGAGGTCAGGAGATTGAGACTATCCTGGCTAACACGGTGAAACCCCATCTCTACTAGTAATACAAAAAAAAAAAAAAAAAAAAAAAAAAAAATTAGCCAGGTTTGGTGGCAGGCACCTGCAGTCCCAGCTAGGCAGGCGAATGGCATGAACCCGGGAGGCGGAACTTGCAGTGAGCCGAGATCGTGCCACTGCACTCCAGCCTGGGTGACAGAGCAAGACTCTGTCAAAAAAAAAAAAAAAAACTCTCTAAATAATTAAGTTGGTTGGAGGACACATCAGACCCAGCTCAGCCCCTGACCTTCCTGTTCTTTCTGTGTGAACCCAGGTGGGTGCTGGAAGCCTGTGATCTGCATGTCCCTTCTCTGTAAGAATGAGGTGGTTCATACCCCAGGTAGTTTCCTGGATGCATAGAAAAGTGTGAGGCCATAGCTTGAAGTCTCACTTACTGCCAGTACCAGCCTCCAGACTTACAGGCATCAGCCTCTGAGCATCTCCTCAAAAGTTCACTGCTCCCTGAGGATCTCCCCCAGCACATTCCCATAGTTCCCACATTGAGTCAATCCCTGAGAACCATCCAGCCACATGCCCATCACATGTTGACAGTCAAGCTATGTCAAGCTATGCTCCATTGCTAGGTTTCATAACCATTTTTATCCCCAGTCCTCTTGACCACCCATTCCTGGAATGTTGATGGGAAGAAGTGAGCTGCTTTTATTCATGTCTCCAAATGGGCTGGATTACAACAGCCAGTTGACTGTTGACCGCATGTCTTCTAACTATAGTGACAGCTTCAGAGGGCAGAGTGCAATGTGAACATAGAGAAGGGAACCTGGTGAAGCTCCTGCAGTTAAACTGCTTATAGAGCTGTCTTCTGGGCACCCAAGGTTTGGGCTGCCATCTTGAACAGGAGCTACCAGCATGCTGATGACTGGGTGTGGGATGACCAAGAAGACAGCATGCATGAGACGTCGTGGGCTTGGCAACTCACAAATCTAGTGGGTGGTCCTGGGGGCTGGCATGCAACCTCAGTCCCTTCACAGTATGTTCCTGCTCAGCCAGAGCCTGTGCCTGTGACCCAGGGCACTGCTTTTCCCAGCTGCAGCAGCTCTAGGGAAAGGGAGCCAGTTAGAGAAAGAACAGCTGCCATGGGTGGGTTCTATTCCTGCCACACATGGCCTGTACCCGTTATCAGGAGAGTATCAATGGCACCACCTTCTCCTAGAGAGAAGTTGGCGTGCACTTGGTGTGGCATGTTTGCCACTTATTTCTCCAAGAGATGACAAGATCCAGGAGGACAGGGAGGGTTTTATCCATCTTAGGACCCCTGCCACTGCCAGCAGCCACTCCCTGAGTAAGGGCTGTAGAAACACACATTGAGCTTGCATGTGTGTTAGATTGAAGAAAAGTAGTGTCTTTTATTGTTAACAATTAATAAAATTTGATATCTTTCACTGACTTCCCTGTGCTTGCTTGCACACTTAAATATTGGGCATTGATCCTACATCAACCCTTATACATATTTCCCCCCATTAATTAGAAATGGAGAGGAGCTCTGTCAGTTAATGTTTCTGCAGATGACTTCACAGCAAAGGCTGCGTGCTTACACCTTATCATCACCTCAGGATGCCGTGTATCCATGGAGAATCTCCAGAGCACTTCCACCTGCATCATTGCATTGGCCTTTCTATGCGTGCTATGAACTACACTAAGAGTCACCACGATTTCCATCCTACAGATAGGAGACTGGAGGTCCCAGGCCTACCCACGGTGACCTGCTCAGCAGAGCCCGGGTCAAAAGTCAGGTCTTCACGTGGTACTTCCAAAGGAGAAACCACAAAAGTTGAGAATAGTTTAAAATGCTGATGGTGGTTATTTCTGAATATGAGGTTCTGGACTTTTTCCTTCTTTTGCTCATCATCTATGTTTTCCACTTTAGCCATAAGGAGCATTTGTTTGTCTTGCCTTGCTCCACAGGGCATTCGGTTTGACAGGGCTGCTTCCATAGCAGAAGCCGTCTCTGAAGCATGCATGATCACCTAAGAAGAAGCAACATTGCACCCTAAGTGCCCATGGGGCAGGGCATCAAGGGGATCACATGGACACCCATGATGAGACCATTGCAAATGCAGGCATGGGATGAGTCTCCAGATGCCCAATGCCGGCTAGTCATGGTGTATACAGCTTACCTATAACCTACACACAACCTACATGTGGCCTACATATAGCCTGCATGTAGTCTACACACAGGCTGTATACAGCCTATATATGTTCCACATAAAGCCTACATACAACTCACATGTAGTCCACATGATGATTGCCTGCAGCCTACATACAACCCACATGCAGCACACAATGTCTCCATGCAGGGCTCCCTGCTGCACTGCCCCTCTCCTTGCCTCCCTCGTCCTTCTTGCAGCCCTCCCTGGCTCTCCTTGGGCCACAGGAATGCCACTCACTCCCTTGTCATTTGCTTCACCAGGACCTCCTCAAGGTCTTCCAGTGAGATCCTGTCCTCCAGGGGTTGGACAAAGTCCCATCCTCCTGGAACCTCTGTCTTGGGCAGAAGCAGAGCCTCCCTGGTGTGCACTCGAGCAGGGGCACTGGGACTCGGCGGTGCTGTGGCGCACAGCGAGAAGTTGAGGTGGAGCGGCCTCTCCGAGGAGACATCTAAATTGAGATCTGAAGAATTAGAAGTAAGCCATTCAGGGATCTGGAGAGAGCGTTTCGGAGACGGAGGAGCCTGGAGGAAGTCTTGGGTAGGAGAGGGTCAGTCCTTGGAGCTGGAGTCAAACTTGGAGGACCACAGAGTAGATGTGGCTTCAGGGGACACGGCGAGTGCTCAGACATCATCCTGCACCTGACAGCAGCAGAAGAGGCATTTTTTGTTTAATTAATAGACTATTTTTAAGAGAAGTTTCAGGTTTACAGAATAATTGAGTGTGAAATACAGAAAGTGTCCATACATACCCTTACCACCACGTAAACAACACACATGCGCACACACACACACACACACACACAGAGAGTTCTTTCTACTGTATTAAAATTTATTCTAATTACTGTAGAATTATTGTATTAGAATTTTCCAGAGAAACAGAACCAGATGACTGATAGGTCAATAGGCCAATCAATAGACATTGTGAGAATGGGGTCACCTGTGATGGAGGTCACGAAGCCTCAGGAATGCAGGCTGCAAGCTCAGGGTCAGCCTTCGTATTGCACATTCTGTGGATTCTGACAAATATCAAGCAACACAGATCCACCATTACAGGATCACATGGTGTTTCCACAGCCCTAAAATCCTCTGTGCTTTGCCCACTCACCCCTCCATTCCCCCAGTCCCTGGCAACTAGAGATCATTTTCTCTTTTACCTTTTCCAGAATGTCATGTAGTTGGTATGATACAGTGTGTAGCCTATTCAGACCGCCTTCTTTCACTTAGTAATATGCATTTAAAGTTTCTTTATGTCTTTTCATGGTTTGATAGCTCATTTCTTTTTATTATTGAATCATATTCCATTGTCTGGATATACTGCAGTTTAGTTATTCACTCACTTATTGAAGGGCATCTTGCTCTTCCATAGTTTTAGCAGCTATGGATAAAGCTGCTATAAACATTCATGTGCAGGGTTTTGTGTTATCCTGAGTTTTCAATCCAGTTGGGTAATTCCAAGGAGTGCAATGCCTGGATCATATGGTCTGAGTACATTTAGTTTTGTAGGACCCCGCCAGGCTGCTTTCCAAAGTAACTGTGCCATTTTGCATTTTCACTAGCAATGAATGCAAGTTCCTGTTGTTCCACATTCTTGCCAGCATCTGGTGCTGTCAAAGTTTTGGATTTTGGCCATTCTAATAGGTGTGCAGTGGCCTATGAGGCATTTTAATCAGAAGGGTCACAGGAACTGACTGACATTTTCAAAGATGATTCTGGCTGCTCTGGGATGGACTGATAGAGATCAACAAGGATGCAGGAATGGCAGCCAGGTTGGGGGCAGCGGGCATGGGTGAAGGCAGAGCATGGAGAAGAAAAGATACCATGTGTCACACATGTTAGGGAAGACCTGAGAGGACTGGCCCAGGGGTTGGGCTGGGAAAAGATGGAAAAGGAGTTCCTAGTGTGGTTGTCTGAGCTGCCAGCTGGGTGGTCATGCTCTCCCAGACTCACTAGTGTCGTTGTCTGAGTCGCCAGCTGGGTGGTCATGCTCTCCCAGACTCCAGACACAAGTGGCCTGTTTTGCACATCCTAAGCTCTGGGTTTTCATCAGGAACCCAGTAGAGGTGTCACAGAAAGTTAGGGCTTTGAAGTCTCAAGCTCTGGGGACAGAGGGGAACTGAGACATGCATCAGGGCTTACCCTAGAACACCCCATGTCCTCCTGTCCCCCAGTTCTTTCCTCTGGCTCCTGCCACTCCTCAGATCTTAGTCCAAATATCATGTCATCAAGGAGACCCCCCACTTTCCCCATGAGGGTGGAGCCTGTCATTCCCTGTACGCATAGGACCCAGAATTTCCTGGACCCTAATACCCACTACTCCTTCAGACTTCAGGGTCTTCCAGGGCACTGCTGTCTGTGTCATTCTCTGCTTCTGCAGCCGATTGCATTATAGGCTCCAGGTAAATATTCATTCAATAAGCAGAACTTATACAAATATCATATAAAATGGCTCCAAGTACTTGGAGGATGCAGTGAATTATAAAAAAACAAAGCAAGAAATCCAGTAGTTCATGAGGAATCCTTGGTCCAAACTGTTTTCTTAAAATTGCACAGCAAAATATCAGCATTTTCATCTTCTTTTGTAACTTGCTCCAATTGTTGTCACAATAAAATCAGTAACTGCCCTGAGTTCCCACTCCCCAGCAGCCCCATCCCTCTGCAGCTGCTCTCTTTTCTTCTGGACAGAGGGGTCCTGAGGTAGTCAAGGTGCCAAATCACTATCTTTTTCCTCTTCGGAATCTCAATACGTTTCCACATCAAATGTCGACAGAAGAGACTCAACTTACATACAAACACCACTGAATGAGACGCTGGAAATTTGACCCAAACTTATAAAGCATGGCTAATCATTTTTATCTGACAATTTCAGATTTGCAATAGTAATTGCACAGGTACCTGCCATCTGAAAACGTGCTTGGAGAAGCAAAACCAAACAAGCGAATGGCACTATCAGCCCGGAGAGTGTTCTGAAACCTCAGGTTCTACATAGGAGAGATAGGCTTGTATGGGATCTCAGGTCAGCTTCCACACCTAGTACTGCCTAACAGCAGAGGCAAGAGGCTGAACTTACAAAATCCCAGCTCTCATAATAGAGCTGGTTCTGAAACCGCCAAGGCCCTCTAGATAAGCCATGATATGACATTCAGCAATGCCTGGAATGATGCAATTTGGTTTCCCGGGTCAGCCTAGTTTGTTTTGCTAAACTGTGTGTATTGTAATCCAAAATCCTATGCTACACAAACATCAATTAGTTAGCTCTGACCTAATGATAATGATCTTGCTGCATATTAAAGTCAGCTGATACCTTCCCTAATTAGAGAAGGCTCCAATTATAGTTAACCCAAAGGTCGGGCTCCCAGCTCTCAGGGTTGAGGGAGGCATTGGAGCTGATGGGGGTATCACGGAAATTAGCCATACAGCTCTTATGTCGCCTCATGGCAACTTGGAGGGAGACACTTCACATTTCCATGTGCTACTCCTGACCCCGAGTGTGGTTCTGCGGCCGGCTTTCCACCTGGGCCTCAAGGATGTCCTTTTCTCCCTTTTTTTCTCAACATTTCCCCGGCCATTCTTTTTTCTATCTGGGTGGGGAAAACTACATTTAATCACCTCATAAATATGAATGAGCATCGCTATTCTTGACAAATTATTCATTGGGATGGTATTTTCCAATGTTTTACAGCAATTAAAGAACTTAAATAAAATATTCATATGCATTTCTTAATTAAAACATTTTTCTTAAAGTATGTTGCTGTCATGGCATTCAGCCTTTTAGTGTCTCTCTGCTCTGTGACTCTGATTTTGAAATGTCCACACCACACCTAGCTCATTCTCCTCTGATTTTCTTTTTCCATTAACCAGTTCAAACCCCTATTGTCAAAAACATCTCTTACAAACATGACCAGAGATACCATATATTATGAAAAAAGTACAGAAGTTCTCAAAATGAGCAGTCACATGTGGTACAAAATTCCTGCCTATCTGTTGTTATCTTGTGTTCATAGAAACAAGTTAAATAACCATAAACATAAAATAAGAAATATGACATAGCTTTTAAGTCTATTCATTTTTAATCTAAGAAAATAGCAGTGGTATTTTACTATTGACACTGTTTTTAAAAAGATAACTCTCCTAAATCTACATAACACATATGTGTCTATGATCAAAAAAATCGTGCTTTCAAAATAAATCAACATGGGTACAATAAAAATGGTTTAGATTTAAAAGTGCACTTATC
Source organism: Rhinopithecus roxellana (assembly GCF_007565055.1). Classification (NCBI taxonomy): domain Eukaryota; kingdom Metazoa; phylum Chordata; class Mammalia; order Primates; family Cercopithecidae; genus Rhinopithecus; species Rhinopithecus roxellana. The sequence continues at coordinate 87,245,026 of NC_044551.1, forward strand.
AAATAAGTTTTACTTCCAGGCACACTCCCAGTCCAGCAAATAACTTTGGCTCTCAAAGCTTAGATTTATCCAATGAATGGCATAACCTTTTTATTCCTGTAAAAGCGCAGAAAGATTCCCTGTCTAGAAAGCTAAATATAGGAGCAAAAATTACTACCACGAGATGCTTTGTAAAATATATGGCATTGTTTTCATACCGCATGTACCTGAAGGATTTCTGGAAGGTTGGCAGATTTAACCACAATAAGACACTGTATTCAAATATTCATTATGTTGCGATGCCGACAGAAAAAAAGAACTGTCGAAAACATTTACTGAAAGAAATCATTTCAGTGTCTCACTTCTGAAGCAGCAAGCAGGCCTCTAGCCTAGGCTTGAGCTTCTCTCACTTTCCAGGGATTATTTTCACCACAGGAGGGCTCCCATATGAAAAATAAACTATTTACAAAGAAATTAATCATAAGAATAGAAAGTTGGCACAAAATGCACTAAAATAAAGCTAATGTGATATTTGCTGTTCATCACAGATTGAACACTTGAAGACCGACCTTCAGGAACCCCAAATACTCCAACCACCTGCCGAACACAGGGCAGTTACTGACGAACTCAGGCACTTATTCCAACCACGGCCTGGCAAAGCCAGGTGCACACACTGCCTACCATAGTGTCATCTCTACAGTTTATTGACGTAGAAAAGAGAGTCATGTGTCTCTACAACTTTAAAAATATTATCCATCCATCAACCATTCTACTTATTTATTCCTCCTCTCTCCCTCCAATTCTACCACACACCTATCAAGGGTCTAACCTGGCTGGGCTCAGAGCTCCCGGGAAATATGATATTGGACAAATGGAGAACTTTTCTTTTGGGGAACATTAATGTTTTATCCTTTTCTCTTCCTGAGCAAGAAGTTCCCACCGGGGACGGACCTAATAACTTTGAGGAACACCCCGAGGCCTGCTCTCAAGGAGGCACAGGCTGGTGGAAGGCCGCCCCCTACTGTGGACCTCCAGGGACTGGGAGCTCTCATTTCCAGGTGTTCTCCACAGGGAATGAGGTGCATGGCAAGTTTTCTGTATAAGTGAAGAGCTAGCCAAGCAAGGTTTTTATTTTACGACTGAAAACAGGGCATCGGAGATTTTTACGTTCGTTTTATTTCGGATTGCAGGCAATCTACTTGGATGATTTAACTGGAGCTTCAAAAGTGGGGGCTTCATTTCCTTCAGCTCCACCATGAGAGGTGGGATTTCTAAGGCACCATCTCCTGGGTCTAAACTTCTGCCATTTACGCATCTTGTTTGGGAAGGTGGACTCATTTCTGATGAATTTGGTTTTGTGTCTTTCTCTGATAAAAGGGAAGACGGACTTCTGTGCTTGGAACACATGAGGGCTTCTCTTCCTCACTGCCCGATTACTCTCTCAAAGCAGTGCTGAGACAGGACAGCACCAGACTTGGGTACAGGAGACCTCGCCCCCTTTCCAAAGCCCAGGGCAGAGCCTTGCAGAGAGCCCCGGCCCTCAGGAGGCAGGGTGGGCCTTCAGCCTCAGCGGCCCGACTCCCTGACTGCAAAGCTCTGCCCCTGACACACAAAACAGCTCCCTCCCAGGGTGACAATGAAATGCAGGTGGCGTGATGTCCAACAACTGGTTTGGAGTTTTTGGCATCATAGGGACCCAAGCAGACCCGGAAACTAGCTGGCTGGCAGCGCTTCAGTCAGGGGCTCTGCAGTAACCAAGCTTGGTTTTTATAATGAGGACAAAAATGGACTCATCACTTCACAGGATGTCCAAAGAAAACAGAAGTCCCTGGAAAAACTGAGTCTCTTGGAAGCGCTGACTACTGCTAGAGTTCAGAGATTTCAACGATGCCATGCTGGGGACTGACTGTCATGGCTCTGCACCCGCAGAGGCGGCTCTCCAAGAGCAACAGTCAGTGAGGCGTTTGCTCAGCACCGTTTTTCTGGTCCAATGGCTGCTCGTTTTTGTTTTAGTTTTTAACACATTTTCACCATCATTATCAGCTTTCGATGCAGAAAGGCTTTCGGAATTGCACCTTTTAAACACTGATGTGACTCAGCTGTCATCTTTGGATTTGTTGGTTCACACTCCTGGTTCCCATCTTACCCATCTTACCCAGAGCTGCAGGGAGAGCCAGGGCTCAGTGGTTGCGGGCCTATCTCCTGGGAGGGAAGGTGTGAAGTCCTGGCCTTCCACGTGTCCCTCGGAGACCCTCTGGAGCCAGGAGCAAGTGATCAGGCACCCTGGGAGTCGGGGGCTCAGCGGTGGCCGGGGAGTACCTCACAAGGGGTGGGATAGGCAGACTTCACCACACTCTAGTGTTTGAACCAGGACAGTTTTGCTTCCTGCAGAGCTGTGAGCAGGCCAGGAGTCCGGGCTCTTTCTGTGGAGAGGACCCCACATGGACTCAGGCCTTCAGGGTTGAGGAGGTGGGCAGTGTGTGTGTGTGTGTGCGCGCGTGTGTATGCACATGTATGTGTGTGTGCATGTGCACACCCGTGCATGTGTATGTGTGTGGGGTGTAAGCATTTATGTGTATGATATGTGTGTATGTGTGGTATGTGTGTGTGATGTGTGTACCCCATCCATGTGCATATGAGGGCACTGTGTGAGTGTATATGTGTATGGTGTTCATGTGCATGTGTGATGTGTGCTGTGTGTATCTGTGATATGCATGTGGTATATGTGTTAGATATGTGTGGTGTGTCATATGTGTATATGTGTATGGTGTCTGTGTGCATGTGTGGTATATATGGTGTGTGTCTGTGATGTGTGTGGTATAAGTGTTATGTATGGGTGCTGTATAATGCCTGTGGTATGTAGGTATGGTGTGTATTCAATGTATGTGTGATATGTGGTATGTGGGGTATGTATGGGTGTGTGGTACAAGAGATTTGATGTGTGTGGTGTGTGATGTTAGTTTGCAGTGCATATGTGGTGTGTGTGGTATGAGCCTGTGCTATGTGATGTGTGTTATGTGCAGTTGTGGTGTGTGCTGTGTGGTTTGTTGTGTGTGGCGTGAGTGGTGTGGCATGTGTTGTGTGTGAGATGTGACATATGTGAGTGTGTGTGATGTATGGGTGTCAGTGTGTGGTGCATGTGGTGTGCAATGTGCCTGGCATGTTTTATGTTAGTGTGTATGTGTGGTGTGAGCCTGTGGCACATGATATGTGTTATGTGCAGTATGCTGTGTGTGCTGTGTGGCATATATGGTGAATGTGTTATCTGTGGTGGGTGATGTGTGATGTGTGTGGGTGTATGGGTGTGTGATGTGTGATGTCAGTGTGGTGTGTGGTGTGTGTGGTATGTGTGGTATGAGCCTGTGGTATATGATGTGTATTATGTGTGGTATCTGGTGTGTGATATGATTTGTGTGGTATTTGTGGTGTGTGGCGTGTGATGTGTGTGGTTTGTGGTGTGTGGAGTGTGTTGTGTGTGTGCAATGTGTGTAATGTATGTGATGTGTGATGTGTGGTGTGTGGTATGAGTTGGATGGTATCTGTAGTGTGTGTTGTGTGTGTGGCATGTGATGTATGTGGTGTGCTGTGTGGTGTGAG